>NC_056478.1:30109097-30247729 GCF_008729295.1 Plectropomus leopardus | reverse complement strand
TAGTCTTCAGTGTGTGTTTGGTCCCTCTCCAGAGACTCCTATGTGGACTCTCGGTTGCCAAAGCGGGTCTTTCATGCTCAGTGCCTGACCTCCGGCTGTGTAAACCTGCAGGGCAGAAGTGAGGATGAAGCCCTGGAGGCCAAACCCATCTACTACCGAGTCCTGGTCCTGCACAGGTGAGCCACTGCAGTCTTCACCGTATTAATGTGTAATATTTTTTATAGCGTGATTTTGAAAAATGAGTTTTGTGCACAGAGCAGTGTGAGTACTTGACACTGCACAAAAAATAGTAACGCATAAAAATCAGTTGCTGCTCATCATGGACATATCTCAGGTGATGACAATGAAAAAAAAATCTACTTAGCATGCAGAATATGAAAATAGTTCTTTTGGTGTGTGAGTGTGTGTGTGTTTCATCTAAAAACTGACATCATGACCAAAACCTGGCATTTAAAGGATTAAATGAGAATATTTGATATTTATGTTTAGAGCTGATGTTGGCTAAAAATAAATAAATAAAATTTAAAAAACTCAATGAAAGTAGAAAAACATATTAATGTATAATATCTTTTAAGGTTTTTTTTGTACGCAGAGCGATACAAGTGTGTGTATGTATTTCACAGGCACAGCTGTGGTCTCTTTGTGACTGACGTTTCATTGCTGAATAGAGACCGAAAACAGACGTGAATGAAAACACTCTGAGTTGTATCAGACTGATTTTTTATTTAACACTGTAAAACTATGATGACATCATCTGTGTGCATTCAGAGTCCAGAAGCCCAAAAAGAGAGGAGGGAAGAAGAGGAGGTATGACTTCAGACTGGGGACAGAGATGATCCCAGTGGGCTGCACCTGTGTGCGTCCCAGTGTCGTCCCCCAGCAATAACACAGAGGACGCTCCTTGTGTCTGCCAGCAAACTGTCCATATTTTGATTTTCACTCTAACTCAAATATGTTTAAGCAATATTTTTTAAGCTATCACTCACTGTCAAATCTGACAAATGTAATTTTACTAAAAAAGATTAATTCATTAAAAATATTTAATTAAATTTAATGTAAGTTGTTGCAACTTGAAAATGACAAGCTTAATTAAATCAATCTTTTTATTACTTTGAAAGCTGAGGAAATTGGCTTGATTTCTTTCAGGGAGGAATGCAATGTGCAACTTAACGGAAGCCCAAAAAATAGCAAGAAATTTGTAACTTAAAAAAGTACTAAAAAGTATACCTATTTTCTTTCTGTAACATAATTTTAAATATATGACTTAAAGAATTCTAAATATATTTTTCTATACATTTTCCCCTAGTTTTTGATAATATCTAACAATCCACCCCAGCAAATCTTCACAACATTTTTTTATCACCTTTTAAAAAATTTTTGTTTCTCCAATTTTTGGGACATTTCTTGCCAAGTTATGTTTTTTTCTGTGTTTTCTAGTTAGGTTTAATTTTTCAGTTTCCAAAATTATTTCAAGTAAGATCAACTTGTCAAGTTTTGCAGAGCTGAATGAAATTACTGTGTTTAGTATCTTACACAAACATAATGTTATTTCTATTTTGGCACAGTAATAAACATGATAGGCAATAGAAACTACATACATTACTGAGTTGTTTTGCTTTCTGCCCTCTAGTGGTAAAAACGGCTCACTGCAGCTGAAACCTGTCTAATGTCTGCAAACACAGAAACTGTGTTTGCAGACATTGTCTGTCTGGGCTTTTGTTGAAAATATATATTTGCTAATTTTGGGGGGTATATGTTTTTGTTTTATCTGATATTTTTCATATGTTGCATGGTAATTGTTAGCTCATTTTTTACTTCTTAATAACCCTGTGTGTAAAAAATGTGTTTTTTATATGTGTCATTTATTTCTTAAAAGATATTCATGCTGGGACTTCACAAGCAGTAATGATATGATAAATCCCATATTAACCCTTTGAAACCTGAGTAAACTGGCTGATGTCTTTCAAACACATTGGAAACAAGAAATGACCCATATATTTGCAAGGAAATTACCTGATAATTAGAACAAAAGAAAGACAGAAAAAAATGAAAGTGACTTATTGAGCAAAGAAAAATAATCTCGTATAGGGGACTAGTGTTTACTTAACAAATTATTCTGCTGATACTCTCTGATAGATTCTCCTTAATACATAGAGAACTGTGTTTTACTCTCTTATTACTGACTGGAGTTCAGTTCTACAGTTTTTCTTTGTACAATATTTACTGTAAATTAAAACATATTTGATTTCTGCAGATTCTTTTTTTTCAATGCCTGGGAAGTTTTGACTGAGGGTCAAAAAAGTCAAATTTACACTTAACTTTGGACAGACTAGTGATGTCAAATGAGGCTTCATAAACAGTTGTCTTTATTTTTTGAGTCCACTGGATGGCGCTGTTGTTTTACAGCGTAAGTAAAGGTAGTATCTGTTTGGTTCCTCTGCTGTCTCATTGCAGGACAGCTGACTTGATGAGCCCAATCAGTGTCACTGGACACACCTGGACGCGGTGTGCTCCGTGCACATAAGAGCGGCAGCAACAGCAGTCAGTGTTAGGCTGGCAGACATCCTCACCACACCTTGACTTTCTTTATTTTTGCATCAGGACACCTCCACAGAAACATTTTCACTCATCTACTCCCTACTACTTGCCCTACAGATCAGATTTCTATGCTTGTATTGTGCTTTTCTAGCCTTTTGGCCACTCAAAGCACTTTCACACTGCAGGTCATATTCACCCATTCACACACACATTCACACACTGGTGACTGAGGCTACCGTACAAGGTGCCATCTGCTACTCAGGAATCAGTCACACGCGCTCACACTCCGATGACGCAGCATCAAGAGCAATTTGGGGCTCAGTATCTCGCCCAAGGATTCTTAGACATGTTGCCTGTAGGAGGCAGGGACTGAACAGTTGACCTTCCAATTAGAGGACGACCCGCTGTACCTCTGAGCCACAGCTGTGCCTTATTGACAAAACTATGTCTGACTCCACCACAACAGATGGAGAAATGCCCCCTTTCAGCTAGCAGCAATAAACATACATTTATATACTTATTTCCCCTTTGTTTTTTAAAGGGTGAACTGTGTAGTGCTTGCTCAGCCCACGGGGGCCACAAAAGGGCGCCAGCGTGCCAGTCAGCATACCAGTTTATTTATTTATTTGTTTATTGTCTCTGACATACTCCGTACTCCTGTCTGCTGTTGATTTGTAAATGTTTGTAAGGTCTGTAGACTGTAGAAACCAGATTGGCCTTTGGAATAAATAGAGTTATTGAAATTATTAACCCAATCAATGATAAAGATGGAATCATGATTTTAACCGTTTATTTACAATAACCTCAGGGTAGAAAACCGCCGCGTCACGTATACCGACTACTGAATTTTATGCTGTATTTGGAATATTTTCAGGGTTTTACCTTGCTGACAGACAGCCCTTACTGACGGGGATTTGAAGATGTTATATCAAAAACAGCAGACACCACTGAGAAAAACAGCCGTTTTACTCCACTGAGCTGCTGCTCTACCGCTGCCTCCATCAGCTGCTGATGAAGGTAGAGAAGACGACAATATTCAGATATAGTGAAAATTTAAACAGATGTTAATGTTTTTTAGGTGGCCAAAATATGTTTTGCTGCGTCAACAGCAGGAAATCGTTAAGCTTCCGTGCCGATGTTATGGGACTGTAATTTATTTATCAAAGGAGGGGCTGGGTGTGACTTTTTTGTTTAAAATATATATAAAATACTGCCTTTTCAAGTTGTTTGTCCCTCCTCAGTGCTTACATTTTTTTAATGTCTGACCTGTTCTGAAGCACCTCGTCCCCCCTCATAAGTAATGAACATCCATAAACACAGAGGGAGCACATGCAGAACGTCAAGTCCGACTGAGGTGTTTATATGACAGAATAGCTCAACTTCCAATTGAATTATCTGGGTGTGTTTGTCCAATTTTGAGAAATTGAATTTATTCCGAATTCAGTCAGACTAATATGTTTACATGTACTTTAAAAGTCCAGCTTTAGTTGGACTAGCACATCAATTTGACTTTTTCTAACATGATGTAAACATGCTGTGTATTTTCAAGCCTTTTTTGAGCATAGAGCGCCATCTTGTTGGCTCGGAAAGTAGAAAACACAAAAAAGGACTTATTTTCAATATACTACATACAAAATAGATTTTTTTTTTGGGTGATTACCACAAAATGATTAGCAGCAACATTGATTGTGACAGTGCAGCTAGTGGAAATAGCATGTATTTTCTCCATATGACAAATATGGTCAAAATGACGTCATCAGGTAGAAAATAGCAAAAATGACAAATTTCAAGGCAAAAGCTCAGAATGATACCCAGAAATAATACAATGCATGTTTTTATGCTTTGATGGCTGTGGGATCAAAAATTACAGTATAAATGGGTTTCAATGGAGCTTTTTTTTTTTACCATAACAGTCTGAATGTAACAATTTAGTTTCCACGGTGTATTTTAGACTCATTGTAGGAGCTGAGCTGGAAATTCACTGATTAAACAGAAATACACAATCTTGACAAAATGTATGCCATATGCATGAAAACAGACAAAATAATAAAAAAAAGAAAAAAGAATGAAAAGGGTGTAAAGTGTGCCAAACAGTCCCTAAGGGTTGAATCCTATGTTGGAGATGTACTGTCGATCTTTATATACAATCTATGGTTGTCGTAGAGGTTAGAACATATGATATTTGTGGTCTCATGGGTTGGAGGACTTGTGTTTCTGTGTGTATATAAGGGCATAAAAACATTGCACGATCAATGATGAGAACACACGGAAAGTGCGACTTCCGCCAAGCTGTTTTTACTGACCATGCCAAACAGATACAATCGATCCAGCCTTGAAGATATACAGCGACACACAGCTACAGCAAGTACAAACCCCACAGAGCGACTCCCCGCTTACAGTGCAAACATTTTAAACACTCAATCAAGTCAGTATGACTCAACAACTCGAGCAAAGTTTCAGCTTTCTGTTTACACTTTTAGGGTTTACATTCCCTCAAAAATGATAAACTGACAATCAGAGCACAGTGACACATGCCAAAGCAAAGTGAGACCGCTGGTTAGCCACAAAAAACCCAAACTCTTCCAAAAATTCTGAACTGCTGTCCATCACTCGTCTGCCCCCTTGTGATGTTACTGTATATATCCGCCGTCGTTCGTGTGTGCATATGTGCTTTAGAGTTGTGCTTAATGAAATAAGAGTGCAATCAGTGCTCTAAATCTAAATGCATGTCACTGATCTACAACTACACTACAGTTAAAGTTTCACAAAGAGCCTGAAGATGGCTGAATCAGGCAGAGATTTTCAAACTCTTCAGCTTTTCAAGCTTTTCATTTTTTTTTACTCCCCAAGAGCACTGAAACAAGAGCCTGATTCTTCATGTTATATTCATACTGGGAGATTCATGTCCCCAGACAGACCCAACAATCCAAAAAATAGTGCGGCGGAACATGATAGCTGTGAACCAAGGGAAATCAGTTTTTATATTTGATCCAGAAACAGCAGAAGTGTTGTGTTTATGTGTACAGACTAGTAAGCATCCTGTAAATCAGAGACTGGGACTCTTGGCATTGACTTGTTAAGGTTGTGACTGACTAAATTACAGCTGTGTGTCCAGTTTTTAAGCACATCACACTTTTTTTTTCATGTTTTACTTTGTAACAATTTAGATTACAACTCCCTGCACCATAGATTCACGCTAATTAGATAGAGATGGTGTGCTGGCTGTGCATCCAGGTACAACTTTTAATACAAAGCATCATCCAAAAAAAAACACAGTTAACAATGCTGAAATCTGCAGGAAGTTATAATTTCCCCGCTTTCTGACTGGAGAAACTGCACAAATGAGAGCTATGATGTAAATTGTAACAGCTTTTATTCCTCACCAAACAACCACTGTCACCCCTTTTTGAAAAACTTGACATCTTTGTTTTAATGCCCCCCTCCCTCCCATTTTTCTTTAGAAAAAAGAAAGATTTTTTGAATTTCAACATCAAGATTTGGCTAAACTTTGTACAGCTTGTTCAGAATCGTTACAGCATACATCAAATATGAAAACAACCTTTGTTCGAGTTCTTTTTTCTTCCCTGCACTGTTTTCTTTTTTTTTTTTTTTTACTGACTCAAAAGACTCCCAGTCCTGCTCCTTCTCTCTTCTTCTCCTCTTCTCATCTACCGGCAGGCTTCCTCCTTCATCTCCTTGTTCTTCCTCACTTCCTCGGCGTGTTTGTCCTGCCAGACAAACACAGAAACACAGAAACATCAGAGCCATTAGCATTCATGAATAGATTAGCATTAATGAGGGAGAAAAAGGCAACCGCTTAGTGACTGCTCCTAAAAATTGGAACAGGGGAGAGCTAAAAACTCTTTTCCACATCATTAAATATCCATGATTACTGATCAAGCTCGTGAACGATGTTTAAATAGAAAAGTGAGCCCAGTTGATGTGAAAGTTTGCCCCTTTTGCACTCAAGGCAACAAGTTTAGTCTCAATAAAAAAGTGCTGGTTAAAGGAAAAGTTCAGAATTTCTTGGAATATATGCTAAAACAAAAAACTTAGGTTTCAAGGGGTTAAACAGCAAATTTCCAGGCAAAGAAAATAATTACTGAAGGGAAACTTGATATGTCTATCCACATGACTTTTTTTTTTAAATTCCTGCAGCTTTTTTCCACATTTTTCTTTCAATAAAACCCCCCCTCATAATTCATATACATGTGCATGAGAATGAGAAATATGAAATAGTAAAATGGTACTTTAGCAATCATGTTTGGTGTTTTTGGATATGTGAAACCTTGAGTTTGAGAACTAAAGCCCTTTTAAAGCTCTCTGTAAAGTTCTGAGTGAACACCTTCTCCTGCAGCCTCTCCAGCATGGCGGCCAGCAGCGCCTCCCTGTTCTCCTTGTTGGCCTCCATTCTCTGCTCCAGCTTCTCCTTGGCGTTCTTGATGAAGTTGTTGTTCTCCTCGAAGGCCTTCTGGATCACCTCGCGCTCATGCTCCCTCTTCTCCGCCAGGTGCTTCAGCAGCTCCGCCTCCTGGCACTGGAGGGGGTACACAGAGAGCATCGAGGGTTAATCTGCTGCATGTGAGAAATAGAGTAGAACATGACTGCAGTCTGGAGATATCAGGCGGTAGGAGACGCGGAAAGGTGTTATGGATGAAGACACCTGAACTTAATTATTATTGGTATCTGCAGCCTGCAGAGTTTCCACAGACATGCTCCATTGATAGAGGGTTCTGTCTGGGTTTTTGGTTTTTCGGGCTCTGAGGGGGTTTGTAGTCAGGTGACTCTGTGACCTGCAGATAAAAACGTCTCCATTACTGCTGGATACACACACCTGTCAGCTCACAAACTGTGATACAGACGGTAACAGGCCGCGTCATCCCACCATGACGTCACCCACCCAGCCTGTTGTCACTCCGAAGGCGTCAAATAGCACCACTCTGGGGGGGGGGGGCTCTGTGGATAGAGCAGGTGCACCATGTACTAAGTCAGTGTACTTGCCGCAGTGCCCATGGGTTTGCTTTAAGCTCATGGTCCTTTACTGCATGTCATCCCCTCTCTCCCCCCTTTCTATGCTTAAATTATGTCCTGTCCCATAAAAGCAAAAATGCCCAAAAATATTCTTTAAAGAAAAGAGAAAAGAAAAAAACAAAACACTGCTCTGTGGGTGCTTTCGGCGTACGACCATGACACAAAAAAACACCTTCCGCATCCTGACAGTGACAATGCGCCCAGACAGAATTGGTGGCGTTGTCATTGTAGGCTACACTGGTAATAACGCTGCCAACCACGTAATGGAGAGAGTGTGAGTGTGCTGACAGTTTAGGATTAGGAGGGGCAGATGGGCAGTCTGAAGTTTGCTTCCCATGTGGCTGTGTGGGTTTTTTTTTCCATCTTACCATGTGCCTCTTCTGCCTAAACCTAACCGTCCCTGACTTTGTTGTCTGAGCCCAACCATGATGACAGTCCGTGTTGTTGTGTAAAGATAAAGATCATGCTGCTTCATCGCACCATGTGCATTTGTTGACATCACAGTAACAGTTGACATCCTGGAGTGTAAACAGCTGATGCAGAAGGATACCTGAATCATCATGAGTAGACGCAGAAGGTCACTAGAGCGGCACCATGCGACGAGCTGGGATGAGAACGTGCTGGAAATCCAGTTCTCCCTCTCTAAGAGACTCAGTGTCTGTACAGTTGTGTTTCTGTTAAGATGGGTGTGTGCCATTTAATTTGCAGAGGCTGTAACCACGGCCTCAGGAAACAGTCATCTTCATCACTGCTGATTATTTTGCAGGTTTTTTAACGACCGAATACAAGGAGTTAAAATGATGACTTGGTCCTTTAAAGGTCCTAAAATCATGACTTCAAACTTAATGTATTTCTCATTGAATATTTTTGACAAAGATAACGCAATTAAAATAGATACTGAAGAATTTAACAATCATAAACATAAACTCTGGATCATCAGTGGCTCGTTCCATAACGCCAGTTTACAAAATAAGCCAAGCTTATTTTGGTTAGTCTGACTTAGTCCTATTTTCATTTTATTTGGTTCAGTGAAGAACGTTTAACATAGCTGAGGCTCAGTTACTATGGAAACTCATGCTGGAAAACTAACCTGACTAACTAACTAACTAACCTGATCCAGGTTAGGCTAACTCAGGCTAACTGTTGGGCTCACTGTCAGGCTAACTGTCAGGTTTCAAAGGGTTAACCCCCTCTTTTCTGCATGTTTTATGGAAGAGGCCTTTAGAACTATGTTAGAGTGATTTCAGTGGCATCACTGTTATAAAAATAAGCCCCGCCTACTACAAACTAGTGAGAATGGTACAGAGAAAAAATTAAAATAAAATAAAATAAAAACATAAATCTCTAATGTGACAGAACCACACCTGGCTTGACTTTCGTGGAAACAGTGTTCTATGGAGAACATCACTCCTTATAGCCTACGAAGATGCTGACAAGCTCAAAATCTGTTTTCAGGGTCTTTAAGGCACAAACGATTATTAATGGGAACATGTGATGTTGCAGGTGTTGTGCGACTGTTGTGTTGTAGCTAGGACATATTCTCTGTGTCAGCTCTTACTCTCCGCTCCTCTCCTCTCTCTCTCTCTGTCCTCCGTCCTCTTAGCTTGATGAATATGAGCCATTGTGAGCGTGTCCTTTCATGATTGTCCTTGTACTTTCATGTCCCCCCTTTCATCTTCCCACCCTCCCTCCGCTCGTGCTTCCTCCCTTCCTGTCCATCAACTCCAACACTCCCTCCCTCTCTCCTTTCATCCATTTCCACCCTTTTTCCTCTTGACTTTATAAATCACGCTGCCCACAAAGAGCACTGTCACATGTTTGACAATGAGCTACAAATAGCAAAGTTTAGGGTTACTCTTTAAGAGTGAGGGCATGTCTGCTTGAGTTTCCTCCGGGTATAATGATACAAAAACACCAGTCCAACTCGTCTCTCCTTCTCTCCTCCCCTCACCTTTCGCCTCTCCTCTGCAGCCTCCAGCTTCTTCTGGATCTCCTCCAGGGACGGGTCACGGCGCTGCGGCATGGAGGCGTTGAGCTCTGGCACACCGTCAAAGGACGGGGGCTTCAGGATGACCTCGAAGGCCTGGCCAGATGTCCGCTTGTTCAGCTCAATTACCTCCACGTCTTTGATGACGCACCAGCCCAGGTCCACCGCATCTGTGGTGTTGCATTGTGATTGTGTTTAGATTGATCTACCATACATTTTAATACATGGAAACACTAGGAGAAATCATCAGTGTGTGATTTTTGGTGCATTGTGTGGTTTGTTGTTTACCTATATGCCCTCAACATGTCCCTGCTTTAAAAAACAAATTCCTACATTTCCCAGAATGACTATTGTATGGCCCTAAGGGTCAAAACACTGCAACATTTCACAAAACAAAAACTTTCAGAACACTTAAACATTTTCCAAAACATTTCAACATTAAAAAAAACACAACTTTTCACAAAACACGACATTTCACAAAACACATTACACTTCCCAAAACACAACAGCTTTTTTTTAAAAAAAAAATACTGCAACATTCCACAAAACAAAACATTTCCCAAAACACTACAAAATTTCACAAGACAAAAGAGCAATTCCCAAAACAAAACTACATTTTCCAAAAAAAAAAATAAAACTTCAGCACCTCCCAAAACACTTCAACATTTCACAAAACACTACACCATTCCACGTGTTTGGTAGATGTTGTGTTTTCTGAAATGTTGTAGTGTTTTGGAAATGTAGTTTTATTTTTTGATATGTTGTAGTGTTTCCCAAAATGTTGTCTTGTTTTCTAAAATGTTTTGTGCTTTCTGAAATGTTTCGTGTTTTCTAAAATGTTGTAGTGTTTACTGGAATGTTGTTTTGTTCTCTGAAAAGGTGTAAAGTTTTGTAAAGTATTGTAGTGTTTACTAAAATGTTTGTTTTCTAAAATGTTGATTTGCTTTTCGACATGTAGTGTTTTATGAACAGCTGTAGTCTTTTGGGAAATGTTTTTTGAAAAGTAGTGTTTACTGAAAGGATGTGGTGTTTTGACACATATATTTCTCCCTGTGTGATTGTTAATGTACATGTGAACGGGGTTTATTTGCACCTTCTGCCTTGTACGTAGGTTTGTCTGCAGTCTGTGGGTTCAGGCAGGAGCAGAACAGAGACACCAGGGGGAGCTCTTTGACCTTCTCCTTGTAGGCTGAGGACACACACACACACACACACACACACACACAGTTACACACATACTCTGTTATCCTCGACATTGTGTTGACTCTAAATGATGAACAAACATTGAAGGATGGATGATGTATTTCATCTTTTCTGCGACTGATCATTCTCATTATGCTGTTATTACAGTCATAATAAAGACAAGATACATGAGTCAGAAAATAACAGTGCACCGTTATCATTCCCACAGTGGAATCATGAGCAGAGTGTGGTGTAGAGGACGGGGGGCCGTGATGTGACTTTGTGTTTACCTGCCAGAGTCATCTTCTCGGTGCGTGTGTGTAACTCTCCAGGGATGCTGAAGATCCGTCTCAGTCTGTCACAGAGACACAGAGAGGAAGGACTGAATGAAGCTCATCCAAAGGTCATATAATGAATGTGAGAAGCAGTGGAGAGAATTTAGCTGCAGAGCACTTCGTGTAAGCACCTCCCATTAAGGTTTAATTCAGCCAATGACAAAACAGCTCTGCGCCAAAGACTAAATGTGGCCCCAAACGGAGGGAGAGTCTTGCCAAGGACAGTTTGTCAGTCTGGTACACGGACAGGCTGGGAAAACCAGGCCAGAAACGTAAACAACAACTAATAACATCGTCAAATACATCTGTTCATGTGACATTTAGAGCATTCAGACAATATCTTCTTATTCATGTGAACTAAAATAGCACATGCATCTTTTCAAAGGAGATTTTCGACAAACAAAGTTGACACGAGTGCTTTAAAGGTCTTTTAGTTGAGTGTTTACCCGTGATACTGTTGTATATCACTGATCAGTGACGCTACTCTCACATCAGGGATTTCTTGTGTTTCTCAAAAAAGCCACTGGCTAGTTCTCATACCACTTTTCCACCAACATGGGCTGCCTCTGTTCTGTGTTCCTCACCTCATTTTGACAAAAATAACTGAGTTCAGGACATGAATATTTGGTTTTCAGCTATAATGCAAAATATAGCAAGTTTTTCTTGACCTGAAATACGAACTGTGACGACATCAGTGGGCGTGTCATATTTTACATGTTGGAAAGAGAGAGAGCCAGCGACAGAAATGGTCAGACTAAAAAGAGCATGCAGTGGTCTCAGTAATAGTTGGTTCATGTTTGTTTTTTGGGGGTAAAAACAGCTATAGGAGAACAAAAGCTGCAGTCCGTTCTCATTCTGAAGTCATCAAATGCCACTGCTTATGTGGCGATGTTGGCCTCAGACACTAACGTCTAAAGATACTGTAGAATCATCGTAAGGGTTTCTGGAGCAACTTTACCTACTTCAAAGGTGCACGGAGAGGAGCAATTTATCAAAGTCTTAGAAACTCCAGCAACTCGTGCTTTGGCCTTCATCCCCTGATGAATGGCACAAGCAGAAATGTGTTGGTGTGTTGCCTAATCCTAACCTTCTGTACCAGCATGTGCTTTTGTTGACGCCCCAGCATTGGTTGCCATGTGATGTTGTTGTCTAAACATAACCACACGCAACAGCATCCCATCATGTGCTTGTGTTGACATCACGGAAGCGACATCACGGTACCGGCATCCCCGAACTATTTGTGGTGTTATTATACTCCGCCAGATGGCTGGACAGTCCCTGCTGCACCCTACCCTACTGTGAAGGTGGAGTTGAAATGCTGCCAGTAACGACATAATATAAGAAGCATGAATGTACTGCAGGGTAGGCAGGAGAGGTAGAGGAACAAACACCGGACTGTCATGCGAAAGTCGGGTGTTTGCTTCCCATCTGAATGTGATGTGATTTTCTCTACACCTGACCATGTGCCCTAGTTGCCTAGTCCTAACCATCAGTGCAAGAATGTGCTTTTGTTGACTTTCTGTTGTGTTTTTGTTACATGCAGTGTAATCCCACCATGTGCTTGTGTTGACATCACAGCAACACAATCCCACAATGTAAGCTTCAGATGAAGAAGAATACCTAGAGTGTAATATGTAGACGCACAAGTCCACTGCAAGGCGGCAACATGTGACGACTCGGGATGAGAACGTGTTGGTCTTAATGAAAAGTCCATCATCACTAGATGTGTTTTCATTAACCCTTAAATTGTGCAAACTGAAATTACAAATGTGTAATAAACTCAATGGAACCACCTCAATTATGAAAAACTCCCATTTATTGCAAAAAAGGTTTTAAGGTCGCATGAGGTGGTATTTCAGGTGATTTGGAAAAGCCATATTTCATTAAACTGCATTGGAAACACTTTTTTGTCTTTTCTAGGTCACATGATGCTATGGCTATGTGCTTGTCAATAGAAACTGGCTCCCTCATGTTGCAGCAGGAGCTACAAGATGTGTTATTGCATCACATAACTCTTCAAAAGTTGGGTGGATCATCCGGATGTTTTGAATCCATAATTCCTCTTTGAAATCGTGGACTATCACCTCCCAGAAATCCCTTATACATGGCCGCTCCAACGTGTCAGGGGCTTGCCTTTATATTATGGCTCCATAACACGCCTACGTGGTCTTGGATTGGAAATAATGACAGCTAGTGCAGTGGCTGCAATAGAAATAAAGCTGCTAATGTTTCGAACATCCATCACCATGGTTACTGGGATGTTATTGTGAGAGAAGAATTTACAGAACATCATTCAGTGGAAACAGTCATCTCACCAGTTGTTTTTTTAATCAACATTTTGAAAATATCCCTTAAGTTTTGTGCAAATTTGTAATGGAAACCTGCCTACTGTATGTGCACTGAGGGTTTCCAGTTTCCACATCACACCTGCTTCAAAATGAAACATGACAGACGACCAACGTACTTTACTGCTAGCAGAATCCTGCTTGTGCGGACACGCCTTCCTCCCAGTGTCGCAGTCTATCACAGCAGCAACTCAGGGACGATCAGCAGCAGAAAATCATTGAGAAGATGCAAGAAAGGAAGAGGGAGGTACAAATAACAAAGCAAAGCATCAACCGCCGCAGCAGCTTGTTTCAGCGCTCGCTGCAAACCTGTGTGCTGTGATTAAAGTCAATATGTGACACTGACTGTGGCCTGTTAATCATAGCAAAGAAAACTCATTCACATCTGACTGAGGAGGGAGTGAAATTCAAGAATAACTCAATTAAATTCAGATTGTGAATCAAACCAAAGTGCACCGAGAGAGAGAGGAAGCAAAGCGGCCGAGTGTCTCCGCAGACCGTCCACCACCTGCTATCACTGTCTGTCAGATGGTCTTATTAACACTGAATTGATGGACATTTGAGGGAGGCTGCGAGTGGGTCACTCTCATGCTGCGTAGATTCCCGAAACCTTCAGACTGAGATCAAAGAGATGCTCATATAGTGAGACCGAGCAGAGGCAGTTTTGCTTACACTCCATTTTCTATTTTTTATGTTTCTTTTTTCTTTTTTTTACTCGTTTTCAGGCAATTTTCTTTCACTTTTTACTAATTTCTTGCTAATTTTTGAGTCATTTTCTTTTTCGCTCATTGCCTTCCACCAGTGTTCTTGAAGGAAATCAAGCCAATCTGCTCAGGTTTATAGGGGTTAACTTTTCAGGTCATTTCCTTGTTTATTTCTTTGTTTGTTTTCACATTCTTTTTCTTTACTTTTTTAAAACTGATTATCAGGTAATTTTCGTATAAGTTTTTCTTGCTAATTTTTGGGACATTTCTCAATCAAGACAGTTTGCCCACATCTCTAAGGGTTAACTACATAAAGATAAATTAAAATAAATACATTTTAAAAAGCTGGACATAACTTTCTGCATTATTGCTGCTCAGAGTTCATGAAATCAACAAACTCTATTGAATACTTTATCAAATTCTCCAATGGGCTAGTAGCAGATATCAAGTTGTGGATCCAGGAGCACAGTTCATTAACCTCTTCACAGCTGAGTGAACGCTCTAATGAAGTTTTGCTGTAATTGTGGAACTCCGTATCATCATCACTCTCATCATGTGACACCCACATTGATCAGGTGTTTAAGCAGGCGGAGGAGTAAAAGCAGAGAGCTGATGCAGGACTTAAGTTCATAAAACAGATTCCCACCACAGGGTGAGACATCCCAGTGGTGGGAATCTGTTTTCTGATGTGGGCTTGATTTCATCAAATGTCCCACCTGCTCTCAACCACGCCCCCCTCATCATATACAGTATGCATAGATGATGATCCAAACAGCACCACAGCTTAAGGTGTGTTTTGGCGGAATTTTTGATGGTTTAGCTGGTCGTACCAGTTTGTGATGGTCACTCGAGCTGGTTTATCCATTGAAGTTCCTGTAGAATTGAAACCAAATCAAAGTAAAACAAAGTAAAACAGTTTCTTTTACAGTGTAATTATAGTGTAATAGTGTAACTTTATAGTGTTTTTATGGTGTAAGTTTTTGCAGGTTTGTAGTGTAATGATCTATCCATCTATCCATCTATCTATCTATCTATCTATGATAATTAGCTGCCAGTGTGTCCTCATGGAAGCTGCCTGAGGAGCTGCAGAGAACTAATGAGAGTAGCTCTGACACAAAGTGAGAGGAAGAGATGTCTCATTACAGTGTGCAGCACACACTCACCTGACCACCCTGACATACATGGCTCCCTGTGGGGCCGACACACTCAAGGACACACAAACGTACGCACTGTAGACACATGCAACATTCATGTACAGATACCTGAATATATACCGTTGTGCACCTACATGCTAATCAGGCAGTAAACGGAGTGCCTTGCTACACTGTTGGAATGCGCGCACACACACACACACACACACACACACACACACACACACACACACACAGAGCTGTTTCTCATCTAATGAAACCACCCAGACTGCAGATCAATGCACTGCTTCCTGCACCAGAGAGAGACAGCGAGAGAGAAAGAGAGACAGAGACAGAGACGGAGAGAGAGACAGCGAGAGAGAAAGAGAGACAGAGACAGAGACAGAGACAGAGAGAGAGACAGCGAGAGACAAAGAGAGACAGAGACAGAGACAGAGACAGAGAGAGAGACAGCAAGAGAGAAAGAGAAAGCACAGGGACAATTTGGGTCGTGTTGATGGGAAATGTGCTGACAACTACATCAGAATTAATTTTTTTGTGATATTCATGGAATAATTGTCCTAGAAGATCAGTGTCTTTCATGTCTGCTCAAGGTAATTTTTTGTAAGCTTTGTAAGCGTTTTTTTCTCTATCAAAATCAGACCAAAACACATACTATAAAAAAAACTATTTGTTTAAACTTTTTTTAAAAAAAAAAAAAAAAAAGCTAGTGTCCATGAATTAGAGAAGATAAGCTGAGGTAATTTTGCAATCATTCAACGTGTCCTCTGAAAATAAGCCAACTTAAAAATTTAAGGTAGCCCGCACACTAGTTTTTTCAAGTTAAAACACATTTATTTTTATAGTGTGCTAATATCTAATGGTTTTAAGAGCAGGAAGTTGTAAAGTGTATACTTTCATAATTTAAAAAAACAACATAGCAAATTATTTGTCTTACTGAGGCTACATACTTATGTATGGAAGCCCTAAAAGGCCATACATTCATACATTTTTTTTCTTCCGGTTTTTCCGAGATAATGGGATAATTTTCTTTAGATAATAAAACTATGTTTTCCCGAGATAACAACATAGTTAATTAAAGATCTTGAGATAACAAACCAAACGTGCTAGGCCTAAGATTTCCGTCACACGTGACATGTCACACCATGCTGACTGATGGACACAAATGCAGAAAAGCTGTTTGTTTTGCGATTTTATGCTGTTGGTTAGCTTAGCTTAGCATAAAGACTGGAAATAAGGGGAAACAGCAAGCCTAGCACTGTCCAAAGATTATGAAATCTGCCCACTAGCACCTCTTAAAATTTAAAAAATCGTCATTATGAAGGGGTTGTGCAGAGACACTGCTCGGACCCATGACAGAGAGTGGTCCGAAAAAAAAGAACATTTAGATTTTTTGTAAAAAAGCAAATTAACTTATCAAGAAAAGATTTTACTTAGAGTGTGGTAATTCTCACGTTCTTCCTTTTCTATTTTTTAAACCATCAGAACAAACCATCAGAGCGGAGGGAGGAGTGTCAGTGGAGCTGAGCCTCTAACCAAAGTCTGGTGACCAAAACCCAAAAGAAAGACAAAGAAAGGTGGGTCAATGTGAGTGCTGGAAATGAACCTGTTAACTTGATGTTTGCTCCCTGAACATTAGCTAATATCTTCACAGAGAAGTATGTTTACATTCTGCTTTTCTTTTAATCAATATAGCCAAACTTTTAGCAAGTTATTCATACTAATCCAGCTGTCCCTGTCCCTGTCCCCGCTTGTTATCAGATGTACTGTAGCTTCATCCTCAGCAGTCCTGTCTCCCCCCACAACCCCCACCCCACCCCAATGGACCAGCCCGACTCCCAGCTGAAGAAGCAGGTGAGCAGCACTCTGTAAAATCATGTCAGATTATGGGAACTGAAATTATGGTTATGATATTATTTCCAGTGCTGGAAGACGTACTGTTTTACTTAAGTGAAAGTAGAAATACCAGTGGTATTTCTTCTTTTTGTTTTTTTTTTTTGGTATTATACCACAGTTTAAAAATACTGCATTACAACAGAAAGTCAAATAGTTGCTAGAGTTCATTAGTATTAACAACAAAATGCACTTCAAGTATCGAATGTGGAAAGTACTCATTATGAACATTATGAAGAATGGCTCCTTTCAAAGTATCATAACCACATAAATATTTCTGTGGTCAGAACATGAGCTCCTTAGGTTATCATAGAGTATCATATGATTCTGTTTGTTACTACTGGGTAGAATAATAATTACATACATATATATACATCATATGAAACTAGAAGACAGATAATATCAATATGGACTTTTAAATGCAATATAATGAAACTGAAAGCGTGATTAAAAAATGTGATTAATCACAATTAACTTTTGAAATTCTGCGATTAACTGCTATTTTTTTAAAAAATGAATCATTTGACAGCCCTAACTTATGTATATATATGATTCACAAGCATAAGTGCCGAGTAAATGTAGTGGAATAAAAATATACAATAGAATATGTTTTATTGTACACTTTTACAATACAATATTCAGATATAATGGTTTAATTTTTCATTAAAAAGTACCATATTTCGTCGGTTGTGTCATTTGAAGCCCTGAATGAGTGGGTCGGGTTATGGTATTTATGCAGGATTTATGAGGCCTGTGTTGATGGGGCCCAATGTGACATCTTTTCATGGGGCCCAAAATTCCTGGCCGTGTCTCTGGGGTTGTGTACCAGTCTCACTTTTTTGGCTGGGGTTAGTAACTAGGCAACTATCAGATATTCCAGGAAGTGACTTGTGGTTGCTAAGAAAAAGTCTGCCACATATGTTCTGTAACATGATCAGTTGTTGTTTTTACACCTTGGATTTTGTAGGAATTGCTGCAGCCAGACACATAACGTAGTCTCCTTTCATTTTTATTGAGAGTATTTCTGGAAAATGATCCAATTTTGTAAAGATGGCTTTGAATGTAGGGCTTCATTTTACAAAATCTAAAGACACTAAATCATCTGAGTGGTCAGTTAGTAAAATTTGTTCCATTATTGCAGTAGTTTGACTCTCAGCAGTGCCAGTAGTCTTTTTTTTTTTTGTTTGAGTAGATAACTCATTTTTCTGACGGTGGATGTCTTAGTTTTATGTTCCATATCCAGTGAAGCGGTGCAAGTTTTCAAGAAATCAAAATGAAAAAAAGTGTCTCTGTTTCCATGGATACAATACTTGATGCACCACTTACATACATTTTCATATTCTCGCATGAATCCTGAGCACCATCTAATGATGTTTACACTCCTCTGATCATTCTCAATGTGATATTTCGATTTCATATAGAAAGAGCACCTGTAAGACACTTAAACTTTATATTAGAATATCAACATTTGTTAACTTAAACCTGCATTTAAACCTGCAGGAGCCGTGAATTCATTTAGAAAGGAGAAAATTTTATAACATTAATATTCATTTGGGATGGTTTACATTTTGGTATTCTTACCTGTTTTTTGTTAGTGTTTTGGGATATTATTATAGATTAGTTTCATAAGTTAATAAGCTGATTCCTTTTTTTTCAAATTTTATTTTTCTATCTCTGCAAGTCTTTTGTTGGCGTGTCAGACAGATGACGGGCCCAGCCTCAGCCTCTCCATGACTTGTAGTTTGTTTCCTGTAGTCGCTACAGAACCTTAAAAGCCTATGCAAATTGGTGCGATGAAGCATTTTTTTTCCAAATCATTTCCTTATTTTTTTAAAAATATTCTATCTTTTGTTTTTACATATTTCCTGGTATTTTTCTTGTACTTTTAAAAATTGTTTTCTTGCAAATTTTTGTGTCTTTTTTTCTTTTTTCGCTCATTGCCGTCTTCCCATGTTTTTGAAAGGGAAGCAATTGGAGCCAATTTGCCCGTGCTTCAAAGGGTTAATGAGTGATTACTTAGTAAATCCTCTCTTACCTCACAGCTTAACTTGAAAAGGCACTCTGCGAACACAATAACAAAGCTGAAATTAACAGTAAACGCAAGACACTTTGCAGGCTCAAAACCAGCCAAAAATATTAGACAAATAGGAACTTTTGCAAACTAGTGTTTCTTTCTGTCCCGCCCGTCTCCTTTTTTCCTGCTCAGTCACATGCACACGCTCACACACGCAAACACACACCTATACACCACAAAAACACGTACTCCCTCACTCCCCTTCTGTTTCTCTCTCTGCTTCCTAATAACAGACACAAAGCTGCATGTGCACATATGGAGGATCAATAATAAATGACAGCCCTTACACACCTACAGTTAGAGGGTACACCGAGTCCTCTCCCTCGCTCTCTGTTCCTCTTTCTGCTGTCAGCAGGAACCACTGCATCATCACTAACCTCACCCTCGCCCCATTACGCCCTACCAACACACACTGTCTCACACACACACACACACACACACACACACACACACACACAGAGGAGCCAGCCTTCACTTATGCAGTAAAACACAGCCGTGAGAGCCCAAAAATGAGCTAAGTGTGTTGCAGATGTGTGCCGCTGTGTGCTGTGGTGCAGACTCACCCCCCGTCCGTCCCTGTCTCTGCTTCTGATGCTGATGCTGCTGATGCTGCTGATGGACCGGTGACTACGGCTCACCCCGTCTGGCTGCAAGGATACAGGCGCCGGGCAACAGCATCAGCAACAGCATCAATGCTGCCTCCATGACATCATCTTGGAGAGGCCTCATTGGTCCGAGACACTGCCAGCATCCAAGCCTCTCAGCCAATGGGAGGCGAGAGGGACGATGGGGGGAGGGCTGTCGGGTCTTTGTGTTGTACTGCAGGGTGGGCGGCGGAATCACTGGTTTATTACATGCTGCAGGAGTGTGTGTGTGTGTGTGTGTGTGTGTGTGTGAACGTATATTATGCATGATGGAGAGTTGAGTGAA
Source organism: Plectropomus leopardus (assembly GCF_008729295.1). Taxonomy (NCBI): domain Eukaryota; kingdom Metazoa; phylum Chordata; class Actinopteri; order Perciformes; family Serranidae; genus Plectropomus; species Plectropomus leopardus. Next base: position 30,227,559 of record NC_056478.1, on the reverse strand, counting down.
GTAGTGTGAGAAATTGGGGAAGACTGTGTGTGTGTGTGCGTGTCTCAGCAGGGGGCCCAGCCAGGAAGCACGCAGGGCACTCAATTATTTAGATCTTAACTGTATACACAAGAGCGACTCGAAAACCTTTTGCAGCGTGAAGCACATGCAGTTCATCGTATTTAAAATTTGTGTCTGTCATCACGACGCAAACACAGGAGCTTCGACTGCTGCTGTACTTTGACAGCTACTTTAAAACTACAGCCTTTTGTAACCTGTTTATGCTTCGAGTCAATGCGTGAAAAAGTGGGACTATTGCATCAGTCAGACTAACATGTAAACATGTTAGTCTGACTGAAATCATACTAAGCTGAATTTCTTGACTGATACACCTAGATAATGCAGTTTGGGGTTAATTTACTCTTCATGTGTACTTGTATACAGGGACAAGGACAGTAGTCCAAGTCAGTGGTCTAATCGAGCTGTAACAGTGCATTTAACTCCCAAAAGTTTTTGGTGAAATGGCATTTGTGTTAATTTTGTGTCTATGGTTGTATTGTGTCACTTTAATATTACACACACTCGCGTTGCTCTGCGCACAAAATCAAAATCAATCAATCAAACTCAAGCCTTAAAAAAACCCAACTTGTACATTTATATTATTTTCTATTTTTATTGTCTTCATTTTTACCCAACATCAGTCCTAATAAATAATAGATATCAGTTAATAATTGATTTTCAGAATTTCAACACTTTAAATGCTAAGTTTTTGTCATGATGCCACTATGTTTTTAGATATTTTTCTGTATACTATATGCAAAGTAGATTTTTTTTGATGACAGTATGGGATGTGTCAGTGATTAACAGAAACATTGATTGTGACATTGCACCTAGTGAAAGTATCATGTCATCAGGATGAAAATAGTAAAAATGAAAAATTCCAAAGCAAAAGCCCAGAATGACACCCAGAAATAATACAGTGGATGTTTGTATGCTTTGATGGCTGAGGGATCAAAAATTGCAGGTTGAATGAGTTTCAATGGAGAGTTTTTTTCTTTTTTCTTTATTTATTTTTTGCAGTTAAAAATATGAATGTAACAATGTAGTTTCCACAGTCTATTTTAGACTTATTGTAGGAGCTGAGCTGGAAATTCCAAGATTAAACAAAAATACACAATCTTGCCAAAATGTATGCCATATGCGTGAACACAGACTAAATTATCACAAAAAAAAGAAGTAGAATTAAGAAAAGTGCATGAAAAGTGCCAAACAGTGCCTGAAGGTTAAGGTGATTTTATGTTGTTTTTTTTGGGGTTTTTTTGGTATTTCGTATCTTTTTGTTGTGTATGTGTTTAGTTTTGTGTCCCTTTGTAGTCATTTTGAATCTCTTCCAGGTCAGTACATGATAATTTGATATTTAACATTCAAATTATCATCACTGAATGATTTTTACGTGTGTTATGTGACTTTGTTTTGCAGATCTCCTTCTCACTGTGGTTGAATTGAAGTTGGATGCTTTGCTGAGCATGCGTTTCTAATAGGAATTTAAAGCAGCTGTAATCATTCTATCAAAACTTGTCATGTGAAAAATGTCACTCATTGGTTATCATCCAACTCCACAGAATCTTGATTCATATTTGATCGGTGCTGCCTAGTTTGAAAAGCAGTGATTGACAGCTGTGTGAGAGACTCCTCGGCACTGACTGGTTGGTTTTGATCGGATGTGGGCGGTTCTTGCTATTGCCATTATAAGCAGGAGGAAGAGGAAGAGGCACATTATTTTTTTTACAGTGATCTATCTCCCATTATTTTAGAGCACAGCAACAGTTACAGCAAATATGGCAAAACAGTATTTTCATAACAGTAACCAACCGTAGTTTTAAACCTTTGAAACCTGGAGTGACATCACTTTCCTTGTGCTGTAACTTTGTAAGAAATGTTCCACAAATTGCAGGGGAAAAAAATTAAATGCTAGGGAAAATGTCAAGGGAATAATAAAAAAGCTAGGCAAAAATTATTTATATATTTAAATGATCATAAATACATCTTAAAAATTATTTTACAAAATTCTTATCACTTTTGAAGTATTATTCCCCAGATTATGTACTCTTTTTTTTGGGGGGGGGGGGGGGGGTGACTTTCTTTTTGTTTTCTTTTCTTGGACTTTTCACCATTTTTTAATGTTTTGATCATTTTTGGGTCAGTTTTTCTTCCCTTCCTGATCCAAAGCCGCCACTGGCAAGTTTAAAAAATAGAATGTCACCAAAGTACCAGTGTCTTCTGTTCCTCTTGCTTTTGTAGATAAAAACAAAATGATTTTTTTGATGATGACAGCCTGGGGTATGTCAGTGATAAGCAGCAACATTGATTGTGATGGAGGTTTCACTGGAGCATTTTTTGAATGTGACAATTTAATTTCCACAGTGTATTTTAGACTTATTGTAGGAGCTGATTACAGATTAATGAAAAATACACAATCTTGCCAAAATGTATGCCATATGCATGAACATAGCCAAAATTATTCAAAAATGCAGAATGAAAAGTGCGTAAAATGCACCAAACGGTCCCTAAGGGTTAAATAAATGAAGACCGTGAAGTAACAACAAATAGCTGGATGTTGGAGGACAAACACTGGGGAGAGATAAAGTGACGTGTGTGCTGTTGCCGCCCTTTGATCCTGCATTCAGCTCACACGACCAACATGATGTCATCACGCTGTCCGCAGGCACGGCACATCAGAGAGACACAGAGGAGAGAGAGAGAAGAGAGAGAAAAGATCTGCATGAGGTCACATCAGGGTGTGTCCTCTCCTCTCCTCTCCTTTCCTCTCCTCTCCTCTCCTCTCCTCCCCCCTCACCAACCATCACTGACGGTAAGCGCACGTGTGACAAAAGACATCACACATATCCTGGAAATGAGATCACCGGGGAGAAAGAGAGAGAGAGAAGAAAAGAAGCATGAAGGAGTGAGAGGAGGAGGAGGAGGAGGAGGAGGAGGAGGTAGCGGCGTGAGGAGAAGAAGGAGGAGGAAGAGAGATCAAACAGATTATTTTAGGGAATCTGGGAGAACAAAGATAAGAGGGAGGACCGGAGTTGAGAGAACATTGGGAGGGAATACCAAGTGAAACAGGGAGAGCGTTCTGGGAACACCCAGGAGAGAAGCTGGGGAGAGATGATGGTTAAAAAAAAATAAAAAATTCTCTGGGGGATGAAGGAGGACGAAGAATCAGACATTTTTCAGAGTATGAATGTAGCTGAATAGTGGGATGAAGAAGAGAAATTAAGGACAACATCTAAAATCTGTGCAGATCTAATCAACCGAGGAAATATTTAGATAAACTGGTATGAATAAAAGTAGTGGTCGACAGATTATAGCAGATTATCGGGCCGATATTTGGCATTTTGGTGATTGTCTGTATCTGCATTTTATTTTAATGATCGCCAATAGAATTAATTCATGAAAAAGTGAAAAAAAGTGTCAGCATGGGAGGAACTTATACTTTGTAAAACCTCAGGGAGCTGTTTTGATATATTCATTTTTAATTAAAATTTTCACTTGACTGATGAAAAAAGTTGCTGGGAACTTCTTGCATTTGATGTTGAAAGTTTCAGTTTTGATTAAACATTTGCAAACGGTATTTAAGCAAAGTTTTGTGGTAGAGTTTGTTATATTCCAAATTATAAATTTTGACATAAATATTTTCATTTTTTTTGTAAATGCATATCGGTTCCAAATACAGGTTATTGATCTCATTATGTACTAAGAATTGGTATCGGCCCTGAAAAAACAATATCAATATCTTTTTATTCAGTTGTGAACTTTGTAATCCAAATCCTAAATATTGACAGAAAAATTTTATTTACTTTATTGTAAATGCATATCATTTCCAAATATCCATTATCAGTCTCATTAACTACTAATAATCGGTATCAGCCCTGAAAAAACTATATTGGTCGAATTCAGCCGATGGCCTGCTTCCTTAAAATCTGATTTAACAATATATTACAGTAATATATTATGATTAAAGGTGCAACCTGCCATGAATGGGACCTCGCTCCTTCCCACATGTTGTGGTACTGGTGGTGTGCTGGTTGATGCAGCTTTTGTTTTCTGTGAAAGTTATGCAAGAAGAATATTGTATTAAATTGTATTAAATCTTTAAAATTTGCAAGAAATTAGTAAAAAGTACAAGAAAATTACCTGAAAATTTGTAATATATATATATATATGTGAAATAAGAAATTAATGAAATTATTAAGAAATTAATAAGAAAAAAAGTTTTTAAAAAAAGAAATCAAGGAAATAACCTGCGGAAAGGGCTTAAAAAATACCTCTGTAACCTAATTTCAAATGTAGCTATGATATTTACAAATGTAGTTTTGGAGAGAAATTGCACTAATTGGCTCTGAGTTCAAAGGTTTAAGCACTTGCAATAGGCCTCTAAAAGCAGCACTAGAAAAGTGATGTCACTCCAGGTTTTTAAAGGGTTAAAATTATGTATTGCATCCACTATATGGTGCAAGAGAACCCTTGGTTGTATATGTCATCTGTATATAAACTGGAGACCACACCTTGTAGATTTCATGAAAATCAAACGGTGTTGTCACACAGGGCTTACTTCCTGTTACCAGTATGTGGTGCTATAGCTATTACAAAACAATGTAGATGTCTACAGGCCGGCACAGTTATCAAGTGTGAAATCTGGGGCAGATTAGACCATCTACAACAAATATACTGCTTCGTATTTATGTGGCGAAACATGGAAATTTGAAGTCTTGCCAGGGTCACACAATTCAACGAATTTAAGCTTTTACAACTTTTTATGTCAGTGGTCTTTCAATGTTCCAGGTTAAGTTTGAAGTCATTTGGATTAAACCTGTTGGAGGAATTTGTTAAAGTATAACCATTGTAAACAAGCAAAAATGCACAAAAATTGAAGAGTAAATGAAAAATGGCTGACTTCCTCTCGGGTTTAGGGTATGGGTATGAGACTTTTTGTACGCCTGGACATGACAGTTGCGGGCTTTGACTTTGAAAACTGTCTTCCTACACTGAAGCATGAGACCCATATCATATATACTGTATATATAGTATACTAACGGAGTATATATACAGTTAAGTCCCCTTTATATATATATGAGTTTTTCTTACATATTTTGATGCTTTTATGGGTCATGAGTTCATGAGTTCTGGTGAGGTGTGCTTGGGCTTGTGCGTGGACTTGTGTATATGAATATATTTATTGTATTTTTAAAATATTTTACGCTGCAAACTGGACCGCCCAGACAAAATTTCGTTGTATATCCTACAATGACAATAAAGGTCCATTTATCTATATAATCTTTGTCACTTCTAATTAGTGTACCAAATTTCATGATTTCAGCAGCGGCAAGCATCCTTCGCCCCTAAAAAACACACTTAAATTTGAAAGACAAAGAGTGTAATAATAATAATAAATAATAATAATAATAATAATAATAATAATAATAATAATAAATAATAATAATAATAATAGTAATTCATTCAGCATCATTAAGGTCCTTGTGCTATTTGGTGCTTGGGTCTTAAGTACTGTAAAAGTCCAGATCTCTTTTCAGAAAATGTGTTGTGCACATTAAAATTAACACACACACACACACACACACACACACACACACACACACACACACACACACACACACACACACACACACACACACACACTGTGAGCCCTGGTGGCCTGTAAGAACATAAACAATTACAGAAGCCTCGCGGCAGCACGAGAGTCCTGATCTAAAGTCTGACATCATCTCTCAGTGTCCCAGGATGAGATCATTGCATCCAACTACCGGCCTTACTCACTCTGCTCAAAGTGTGTGTGTGTGTGTGTGTGTGTGTGTGTGTGTGTGTGTGTGTGTGTGTGTGTGTGTGTGTGTGTGTGTGTGTGCGCGTGCGTGTGTACATAAAATGGATTGTGAAAAAGTGTAGGTGAATATGCGAGTGGACAGACTTGTTGTGTACGTGTGTGTGCGTGCAGGTGTCTGCTGGCGGACAATTAGATTATTGGTAAAATGCTCTGCAGAGTGATCTAATTGAAGCTGAAGAGCTTTTACTAGCATTGATTTTGACAGCAACTGTCTGGTATCAAGGGGGCGCAAAGCAAGTCCACCAGTCCCCCCACTTGTACAGAAAGTGAAGAGTAATCCGTTTTCTGCAAGAGTTTGGCTCAGATACTGCTGAGCTGAGCTAAAACTGGGACAAGGGACTTCAGTCCTTTTTTCTTAACAACTGCAAAATTCAGTCTGCATCGGTGCTACAGCGACTGGAAGAAAGACACAAAAGCAAGCTTTCAATTTCAGTCATGATCCCTATTTTTAGTTCACGAGCTGATCATCATAACCGGTCCCACGATACCTTTTTTTTTTTCGTCATTGCAAAAACAATGCAAAGTTGTCTTGACCTCCTTTCATCGTGCAGACAGCTCCTGCATGTTACACTTGTCAGCGGAACAGCCTGTCTGGAACAGTCTGTTGCCATGGGAACAAGGAACTGACAAGTACAGTGAGAGAGAAGTCTGGATGCCAGGCAATGTGTGCGTTTGTGTGTATGTGCACATGATGGATCTGAAATCATTTTGTATGTTTCTGTAGGTGATTAATAATCTTTTTACATTGGCTATGGTTTATGTTGGTCTATAGAGGCAGCCAGCTTGATATATGTATATATATATTATCTGTATAATGATTATCATATGTTATTTTTTATGGCTTTATGATATCATGTTATTGTTATTACAGTTAGTTTCAATGGAAATACACCACCTATCTGCTAAAAGATGAGTGGAGTTAGTTTATTATGTGACATATATGATATATGATATTAGAAGAAGTGAAACTGAGAAGCATTATTTGTTGAATGTACCTGTATTTCATTTTATCTTTTATTTATTTACCAGTTTATTCATCATCTTCTTCTTCTGTAGTACAACCTTAGTTTTTCTTATCACTGCCCCCTAACCATGGGTGTTTTTTTTTGCAATACATGCATAACTGCAATGCATTGTGGGTGACATAGACCTCTGGAGTAACCATCAATGTTCACTCGCTCCCTCAACCCTCAGAGGGTCGATCTCACCGAGTTCACTTCAGTTTTTCAGACTCCTTAGACCCTTAAGATGGCGGCGGGGATTCAGAGGGCATGTTGAACGACTTTTGGAATGTGTGTCCTCTTGTAAACACCTTTACCCACAATCCTGTGGGTGCAGTGCTGTCCTGTGGTCATCAGCGAGGGGTTCCAGGTATCCTTTCTTGCTGTTCTCTTTATGCAGTGCACTTAGATAGTCCCCTATTATTCATGTTCGCATGTATGTGTGTGTGTGTGTGTGTGTGTGTGTGTGCAGCAGGGGTCAGAGGTGTAAAACAGCAGCCTTTAACTGATGGGACGGTGGACAGTTATGAGTCTCCTGTGTGATAGACACAGTGTGCAGGTCAGTGAGGAGGAGGCGTTCCTCAAAGACAATGTTGATTGAATGCTTTTCTTTGGACGACTTGCCCGTCAATCTCTCACTGATGGACATGCTGTGTGTCCTCTGTACTGATTATGACATAAAGAGAGACAGCGAGACATGTTGACTTTGCTGCTTTGTCTGTAAATGATCATAATGTGGAGAGGAGGAGGAGACGGCGTGGATTTCATGGTGTTGAGACAGACATGAGGAGGCTCACACAGAAAAGAATGAATTCTCTGCAGTTGTTATTCCAGAACGGCTCATTAGGGTGAAATGAGTGAGTGCACAAGAAGATATCAACAAGGTGCAAACACATTTTTAAACAATACATTTCCAGGACTTTTCCAGGACTTTTCCATGACTGAGGCAAATTCAAAAGCTCATGCAAACTGTTGAACGACCATCGATACTCCTTTGTGGTTCTTTTTCATTTCTGTATAACAGCTTTAAAAAAAAAAGTATTTTAAAAACAAGAGTTCAGAACAAGATTAAAACTGAATATTTAGATATGACTTGGAGACTGTTATTTATAAGAGGGCAAAAAGCGGGAGACCTGTAAAATCGTTTTTTAAGCACTGAGGAGGGGTTCGTGGTTTTAATTTTGACTTAGGGGAGGGACATACAGATTTAAATGACTGTATTTTATATTTATTTTTACTGCTGAGTTTAAAAGAACATATTTTAAAAAAGGTTTTTCCCCTTAAAATATTTTGGCAATATTTAAAGGAAAAAATGGCCATGTTTTTTGGAAGGCATATTTTTTTATAATCATTTGTGTTTTAAATTACAATTAAATTCATTAAAAAAACCTATTATTATAATCTATTTTTTTTTTTAAAAAAAAGAGGCAATTTTTAAAGAAAAGAAAATTGGTAATGCTTTTTGGAAGACACGTTTTCTTAAAATAATTTTTTTTAAAGTCCTTTTGGCAATTTTTAAAGTAAATGTTTTGGTAATTTTTTTTGGAATTCATCTATTCTTAATACTTGTTTGTGTTTATTAGTAATTTTGTCTTTTATTATTATTATTAATAATATTACATGCTTTTTTGTGATTTTCCAAAAAACATGCAGTCCGCACCTGCGGGCCTGCAGGTTAAAAGGGCATGTATTAGTGAAAATAAAGAAAAAAAGTTGCTTTTCTAAAAGTCACCTTCTACAGCTGTATCTGCTGTGAAATGTTAGCTGAGTAACACTGCGGCCACCTCATCACACCCTGTGACTGTAAACTGAACAGAGTATCACGGCTGCGGCGCTCTGTCACCCTCTGGTGCCTGTAAAACAGATGACTATTTTCCACCAGCTGCAGCTTACTTCATTCCCCATACAGTGATGTGAACTTCCCCACAGCAGACGCAGCATCACCTGCAGGAGAACAGATTCTGATGTCACAGCTGATCACCCACAATCAATACATCACTGCATAGATACTGAACTTTTAGAACAGGAAGTTGTCATAAATGTAGCTTTCAGTGGCCTTGAACACTAACAGTCTGCTGTGTGCAGTTTAAACAATATATTATTCCAGTGAGTGAGGCTGATTATAGACAAAGATAAATGAAGTATGATGATGATGATGATCTAAATGAAATTGGTGATGTAACCCTTTCAAATCTGAACATATTGGCTTGATATCTTCCCAAAACAGAAAATTAGAAATTAGTCAAAAGTACAAAACATTTACCTGAAAGTTAGTAAAACAAAAACAGCAAATAGCAACAAAAGAAGAAATTAGTAATAAGTAGTATAAGAGAATTTGTAAAAAAAAAAAAAAGAAAGAAAAAACAATTAACAAAAAAACCCTGAAACAAACAAATAAAAAGAAAAGACGGTAAAAACAAACTAAAAGAAATAAACAAGACTCGAAAAAGTGCTAAAAAATTATAAATATGCAGGTATAATAATTAGAAATATATTTTACCCAGCTTTTTTCTTTTTCCCGTAGACAATTTTCCCTAGCTTTTTAAACAGAATTTTCTGAATCTACTACTACTAGAACATTTCTTACCAGTTGCTCATTGCCTTTTTCCCCTTTGTTTTTAAAGAAACGGCACCAATTTGCTCCGGGTTCAAAGGTTAAAATTCTTATGAAAGGCATCTGAAAGCAGCACAAGAAAAGTGATGTTTCTCCAGGTTTCAAAGGGTTAAAGTCCTATTTAAATGTGAGGATGCATAGATGCAGATAAAAATCACTGAAAAGTGTAAAATGGTAATGATTCCAGGCTGAGGTGTTAAGTAGTTGAATGGGCATTAACTGGTTCAGGGCCGCTGCCTCAGAGGGCTGTTTTTAATTTGAATGGTTGTGGATGGTGCAGAGCACAAGAGAGCTGACCCACTTTCCCTGCACCACCGTCACTTACCCATCACATCCATATGGAGTCCATATGGATTCAGACTCTCTTAAAATAAATCAAATATAATTCAGAGCAGGTCTGATCTGTTTATATCCCCCGTGAGATGCATTCTCCTGCTTTTCTTCAATGCGCCATGTCAAAGTGTAGAAGGTCGAAACACGTCTTTCATTTTTGCATTGTAAGTTAAGGCTCAGCAAATGTAAGTTTAAACATGCAAACTTAACATGCGGAATCCAAAGCCATGCAGCTTTATATTATATAAAATCTTACACCACATGGAGGGCACAGCTGCTTCTTCTCTCCTGCCAGTGAGGAACTTCCCCCCTTCATAAGTTCCCATAGCAACCAGTGGGAGTCCTGACCCCTTATTCAGTATGTTTACACGCACAGTTTAACGCAGCCATACTGTTATAGCTCCATTTGCTCATTTCATTGGACTACTGTCCTTGTCCTAGTATACAAGAAGCCGGAAAGAATCCATTTATGAGCTACTTGCTATAAATGTATATTATTTATACAGTTTGAGACCACATCACAATCACAACTGTTTATTTACAATAACTTCAGTGTAGTTTTTATTCAAAATAAATATAAAATACTACCTTTACAAGTTGTATGTCCCCCGCCAAAATTAAAAACACAAGCCACTCCTCAGTGCTTATATTTTTTAAAATGCCTGACCCATTTTTGGTGCAGCCCCTCTTACCTCATAAGTAAGGAACAGTCCCTATCTCTAACCACTGAGGGAGGCCGGCACCGCAGCGACGAGCAGGTGTAGAACGCAGAGTCCAGTTAAGGTTTGACTGAATTGTTTACATGAGAGATTAGCTCAACTTTCAAACGAGTTATCTGAGTGTATTAGTCAGAGTTTGAGGAATTTGATTTCATCCAATTTCAGTCAGGCTAACATGTTTACATGTATTTTTAAAAGTCCAGTTTTAGTCAGACTGACTCAAGAATTTAACTTTTTCGAACATACTGACTGGCTTCCCACCTGCCAGCACTGCCTATAGAGTCCTCCAGAGATTATTTTTTTCATGTAGACCAGGAAGTTAATGTCGCCCTGGATCCCCCGTCAACAAGCCAATGGGATTTTTCCATTTGATTTTGGATTATTGTGGAAAATAAGCTCTGGGTCAAACAAACATTTGTGATACTTACATGTTCGGTTCAGCAAGATAATCTTCATAGATGAACACCACTTTCAGGATTTTTGAAGCCTAAATGCAATCCTCAGTAGTAAAAAGATAATGTTCTAGTTGGACTCGGCTTGATGACGTTCTGTAGTCTCATTTAGCCACCTGTTAGCAACACATAAAGCCTCAAGGTTTGCAGTTACTTGGTATTCATAAACATAAAAGTCTCTTCAGCTTGTGTTAACCACAAACATTATTTAAGACTTCTAGTATAACCAAAAACCCAATTTAAAAAATATATTGACCTTGAGATAAGGAAACTAGAGGTGCTGAAACGTTAACTCACCGGGTTTTAGGACTCATTCATTCATTCTATGCACACTGAATTTTACAGCTTTTTTTAAGAGGGCCTAAGTCACTTATCCCAGTTTTAGCTCAGCTCAGCACTATCAGAGCTAGTTCTTGGACATCTGTGAACCACAGGTTTATTGCCGCTTTAAAACTGAACACAACAGCTGCAGGCTGGAAACAATGCTGAACCAAAACACTGATGTGGCTGTAAAGGAAAACAATGAGCTGAAAGACACTAAAACCTTTCACAGAGGAACCATGGGGACGGCTGTAAAGTCTCTGTGGTTTCGTCACTATATGAACAACCATCCTCACATTATTCATAGCAGTTTCATCCATTGTGAATGAAGCAGTCCATTAATATTTAACAATCTAATCCCCCTTTAACCCTTAGGGACTGTTTGGCGCATTTAACACACTTTTCATTCTTAATTTACTGATCATTTTGGCTGTATTAATGCATATGGTGTACATTTGGGCAAGATTGTGTATATTTGTTTAATTTTGTTGAATTTCCTGCTCAGCTCCTACGATATGTCTAAAATACACTGTGGAAACTAAATTGTTATATTCACAACGTTAAGTTCAAAAAAATGCTCCATTGAAACCCATTCAAAGTGACATTTTTGATCCCACAGCCATCAAAGCATAAAAACACGCATTTCATTATTTCTAGGAGTCATTCTGGGCTTTTGCCTTGAAATTTGTCATTTTGACTATTTTCCACATGATGATGTCATTTTTACCATATTTGGCATATGGAGAAAATAATTCATTTTTTGTGGGTTTTTTTCTTCTAAAAACATTGTGGCATCATGACAGAAACCTGGCATTTAAAAAAATTCTGAGTAAAATTGTGTTTGATATTTATGATTAGGACTGATATTGGTTAAAAAAAATCAACTCAATGAAAGTAGAAAATCATATCAGTGTTTTTTTGTTTTGTTTTTAAAGCTTGATTTCAAAATGTGCATTTTGTGCGCAGAGCGGTATGAGTCTGTTACATTAAAGCTGGCCCCTAAGGGTTAAAAACCTACACGAGTGAGCGAAACTATTTGACCTGTTATTGTACGAACCTTTCAGTGCTGGGATGGGATCTGTGCATTTGTTGTAGGAGAGCTACGTGTGTATTGTAGGCTAATCAATGAGGCTAATCAGTTAGGAAGAGAACAACACTTGAGTTTGTCTCTGTGTGTGTGTGTGTGTGTGTGTGTGTGTGTGTGTGTGTGTATGTGTCAGCTGAGGGACTCCAGAGGTGTGTGGTGTGTTTTTAAAGATGCTCAGGGAGCAGGATGGTAACAGAGAGACACCTCCCCACTGCAACATAGATCTTTGTTCTTTGCTCCTCTACCAAGAAACAGCCGGGCAGGACGAGTGACCTCTGAACAACAGGGGACGGACAGGAAGACACAAAGACAAAGAGACTAGTTAAGAGACAGAGAAAAAAAAGCAGTTCAAGAAAACAATAAGAGACACAAAGAGAGATAGAAGTGACACACATGTTCATACACACAGTGGTGGAATGTAACTTAGTAGATTTACTCAGGCAAATCTGAGGTACTTGTACTTGAGTATTTTTTTCATGTCACATTATACTTTTACACCGCTACATTTCAGAGGGAAATATTGTACTTTTTTACTTCACTACACATTTATCTGAACACTTTAGTTACTTTACAGATTAGGATTTTTGCATAAAAAAACATAAGAAAACTTCATAAAATATAAAGTTTTGTTATAAATTACATGACCAAACAGTTTTCACAAGTACAACTGCAATGATTAATTAATTAATTAATCAGTCGATAAACATTTTTTAATTATTTAAGTTATGGGGATTTTTTTAGAATGGCATTTTTTTAGAATGGCATTTATCTTTTGGGTTTTTTCTGTTTTATTTAAATAATATTGAGTATTGGGGTTTTTTTTTTCAATTTTTATACATTTCTTTTTAAAATTTTAAATAACTTTGAGATTTTTTTTATTTTAAAAAGTTTTGTTTTGGGATGTTTTTTCTATTGTATTTAAACATTTTTGTTTTTTTCTAATAATTGTGAGTTTTCAAAAATTGTATTTTTTTTACATTTTTGATTTTGGGGGTGTTTCATTTTGGTTTCTTTCTTTGTTTTAGATTTTTCTGCATTGGGTTCTTTTACTTTTAATACTTTAAGTACTCTTTTGTGAATATATCTACTTTTAAGTTAAGGACTTTTAACTTGTGAAAGAGTATTTTTACAGTGTGGTATTAGTACCTTTACACGAGTAAAGGATCTGCGTACACCCCCACTGCAAACAAATATAAAAACACACTCTCCTTCACCCCGGCTCCGACTATCAAACACGCTAAACTGGCCTGTCAACTGGTTTCCCCCCACCTTTTTAATAAACGACTCCGACTTCCCCCTACTGTAACAAAGGCACATTTTCAGCCAGCGTCCACAATTAGAAACAGATCCAGGTGGTGACCCACTGAACAAACAAAGAGTCGGGGGTCACACTGCGCTGACCTTTGACCCCTCTGGCAAACAGGTTTAACATTTTCTCCAGGGGATGCACGGGGGTCTTTCCTTCTTGAGACGGAGCATGTGTTTTTGGGGGGCTGCTGTCAAGCCTCATTGAACAAAATTTAGCCTCCATTTACGGCTACTGTCAACCTCTTGCCTCGTGGTTGTGAGGGAATGGTGCTGTTGAACCTCAGTGTGAACTGCGGAGAGTTCATAAACATGAACAGCCGACTGAGACGAAAATTTGGTAGTACTTTAACTAAGTCAGTGAATATAATGTTTATTACCGAAGAACTCACTATTTTATCATATATAATTATAAAGCAGGGCTAATCAGTGTGCATTAAAGATGCACTACTCTGTATTTTTATCTGAATACTAGATCAAGTGACTATTCTCTTAGTGCAGCCCAAGTGCTTGGAGAAAAAGGTTGGCATTGCATGTTTCTGTAAACCATGAATACAATACATTTGTATGTTTCATGCGTGTTATATCCATGTTTCTAAAATGACGCAGTGTATGAGCTGACTTTGTCTTCAGGAGGTCTTCTGGATTTTTAGAGATATTGTTCTATAACCACAGGGGATTGTTCCGCAAAAAGTGATCGCTTTTTGCTGAGACACCGCCGTGTTGTCAACTGTCATTGTGGTGGAAAAAGTAATTGTTGATCCTGACACATGGCTGTGTTACCAATGGGTATTGCGCTGCAAAAATGATTGTTTTTTCTGACATATCAATGCTTTTCTAACAGGGATTGGGCCGTAAAACTTGATTTTTTTTAACCACAACATAACTGCTTTCCAACAGGGATTGCAGTGCAGCAAGAGACATTGCTGTGTTTCTAACAGGGACAGTGCCACAGAAAGTGTTTGTTTTTACTGAGACACGGCTGCATTTCCACCAAAGATTGTTCTTCAAAAATGCTGTATTTCCGCTGGTGATTGTGCCACAAAAAAATGATGTTTTTGCGGAGATTGTATCACAAATGTGATATATTTTTTTTTGTTATGATATTGCTGCGTTGTCAACGGGGATTGTGCTGCAAAAAGCAATTGATTTTTGAAGACACATCTGTGCTTTTCTAATGAGGGGTTGTGCTGCAAAGAGTAATTGATTTTTGCTGACATATCAGTGCTTTTCTAATGGCGATTGTGCTGCAAAAAATAGTTGTTTTCAACAGCGACATAACTGCATTTCCAGTGGAGATTGTGGTGCGTAAAGCAAATGTTTTTTACTGAGACATTGCTGTGTTTCCAACAGGGATTGTGCGACAGAAAGTGTTTGTTTTTGCTGAAACATGGGTGCATGTCCATCAGGGATTGTGATGCAAAACGTGATTGTTTTTTTTTTACGGAAATGTTGCTGTGTTTCCAAGGGTGATTGTGCCACAAAAAGTTATTGTTCTTTCTGCTGAGACAAGACTGTTTTTTTTAACTGGGACTGCGCCTCAAAAAGTGACTGCTATTTTTACCAAAAAAAGGTTGTGTTTCCAACACGGATGTGCTGCAAAAAGCAAATGTTTTTTGCTGACACCGGTGCTTTTCTGACGGGGATTGTGCACCAAAAAATGCTGGTTTTTAACTGCTTCATAACTGTGTTTCCAACTGGGATTGTGCACCAAAAAGTGTTTGTTTTTGCTGACAAATGGCTGCATTTTCAACGGGTATTGTGCTGCAAACATAGTGGAGACATGGCTGTGTTTTCAACAGGGACTGTGGTGCAAAAACAATTGCTTTTTGCTAAAACCTGTCTTGCGTTTGCAACAGGAATTGTGCAAAATGTGACGCCCTTACCTCTACTGAGCATTGTAGTGCCTTTCTGGCTCAGTTTTGGTTTTTGCAACTTTACTGTTTTGATTCACTCTCACCACTTTCATTAATGTTGTTTTTCTCAGCAGCAGAAAGATGTTTTCAGCAAAAATAACCCTCTAACAGATAAATGTCATGAACATATTGAGAAACGCTGCATACGTGGAGTGCTTAGTTGCTATAGAGTGAATTTGGGATTTAAGTGGACATAAAACATGACTCCAGATGAATGCTAATGTTGCTCTGTGCTACACTAACAAGATGTGTCATATCACCTTATTCAGTTTTTAATATTGTTGTTGCCAAAAATGAGTCCAAGTTGAAAGAACAACAGACTCTGGCTGCTGTGTGATGAGATAGCACAAAATGAGACACTAAATGGAGTCTCTATGGACAGAGACAAAGAAAAAGAGGTTCTAATGACGGCCTTAAAAGGTCAGATGATTTAGGGCGAGGTTAAAAATATCACAGAGAAACAGGAGAGCAGTGAGTGTATTAGCAGTAAAAACAGCATGAAATGAAAAGAACAAAGGAAACAAAACAATTCCCCTCTGTGTCTGTTTTTCTCCTCTTGCTAAAAATGTTGTGTTCTCCACTGGGGCAGCAGGGAATTCTGGTAATCTGGATCCGAACACCATGTGAGCAGTTCTTGTGTCTGGGTTGTTTTTAAACTATTTGCCCAACAAGCGCCCTTCAGCCTCACTCCAGTCTGTCAGTCAGCACTCTGTGATTTATTTTTAGATCTAATCATATTTCCATCAATTAACCAGTTCTGTAAAATCTATACCTTGTTTTATCTGCCAAAATCTATAATAGTGCTTTTCATGCATGGACTCAGCTATAACATTTCAGGTTCGCCATGTGGTTTGAATTAATCATGCTGCTGTAGCTCCTGGCTAAATGGAACATGTCAGCCTGTAATGTCAGCGTACAAAAGCATATCAGATATTGTTTCATACAGTGAAGTCTGTCCAAGTCATACCTGATTTTCACTTTCAGCCTACTGAATGCGGGCTCCTGTGAGAAACTACACATGTAGTACAGATGCCCAACAGTGTGAAAGAAGACTAAATAGCATACAGACCGGTGCATTATGAATTAAATTTAATTATTTCCTGTCCCACGCACAAAGCCAAGCACATTTAACCCTTTGGAAGTTGTGTTAATTGATAGCTTGATTTCTTTCAAAAACATGTCAAGAAGGCAATTAGCAACAAAAGAAGAAATGACCCAAAAATTATCAAAAAATTAGTAAATAGAAAAAAGAAAATTAGTACACAGTAAAATCTCACAATTTGGATTTACAAAAAAAATCTAGGAAAACCGATTGCCTTGAAAAATGCAGGTAAATATGACTAAGTTATAAGTAATACTAAGTAATGCATTCAGTCATATTTACTTAATTTTTGGAAGTTGTTGCAACTTAAAAATGACAAGTGAACATATTGTAATATGACATGCATCTGTTTCCACTATTGCTGTGCCTCTCTCCCCCTCTCTCTTTCTCTTTTCTTTTTGCCACAATTGTTACTTACGACATCTATCCTGGAAGAGGGATCCCTCATCATCCTCTACCGCTCTTCCTGAGGTTTCTTCCCTTTTTTTCCCCCGTTACAGGGGTTCTTTTTCGGGAGTTTTTCCTTGGGTGATGTGAGGGTCTAAGGGCAGAGGGATGTCGTACACTGTAAAGCCCTCTGAGGCGAACCATGTTTTGTGATAATGGGCTCTATAAATAAAATTGAATTGACTTGACTTGAAATTGCCTTGTTCTTACTAATTGTTAGCAACTTCTAGTTTGCAACCAGCAGAACACAGATATATTGCATGGTAAACTTGTTTTACTGAAGTTGTTAAAATTTAAAAGACTTATTTAATTAAACTTGTCATTTTCAAGTTGCAACAACTTCATAGAATTAAGTAAATATGACTCAACTTTAATTAAACTTAATTTGATAAAAAGTTAAAAATAAATTAAGACTTATAGTTATATTTACTAACATTTTTCAAGGCAATAGGTTTCCTAGATTTCTTTAAAAAAATTGTAGATATAAAGTATTCATACATATTTTAATTTATTTAATTAATTTATATTAATAGTTATGTTTATTTTCCCTTTTCAAGTCAATCAGTTTCCAAGAATATTTTAAGTAAGACTTGTCTTGATTTTTTAGTGCATGTAGTACAGATGCCAAACAGTATAAAAGAGACTAAATAATAAATAGACTGGTGCGTTATGAATTCAATTAAATTGTTTCCTGTCCCATGCACAAAGCCAAACACATTTAAACTAATGGCAACTTTTGTAAGGAAGGGTCCTTTGGGGACAGTCCTGAAATATCATGACTGCACCCAAAGGCCTCATTGTTTTTTCTGTCCTCATATAATAACATGAGGATAGAAAAACAATGAGGCATGTCGTTGATAACAGAGAACCTTTTGAGGATCACAAGTCTCCGTAATTCACAGGAATTTGGTGAAGAAGTCTGAACAGAGCATTCTGCATTAGTTCAGCGCCTTTATGGGGGCCGAACACAGATGTGTGCCTGTGGAGCAGTGAATTCCCCCCTCTGATCCCGGGACCTGTCAGCTGACCACCACGCTCTCATAAACTAGGGCCAGACCTCTGCCACGCCTTTGATCACCTTGCACCTTGAAGAGCTGCCTCCCATTTATCACCGCTTTAAAGGGTCACTCAGAGATCTGATGATCCGATGCATTCCTTACGTGTTCCATCACAGTGTTGTTTTGGACGTATAGTGTTTCCTGGCGTTCCTTCAACGCAAAAGCGATGTATCACAAACAAGTATCAGCTCTGGAAGGGAAGGCTACCTGCTGTTCAATAGAAGTCTTTCACAGGAGATCAGGAAGTTAGTTTGCTCTTCATGCTGGAACTCGAGTATGTAATAAGAGTATTATTTTCTTGCAAAAAACACGATCTAAAGCTGCACTAATCAGTGTTTCTATTTTAACAATATATCAAATGACATTGTGCAATGTGACAAACCCATAGCAAATTTTCACCCGCACAGTGACATGCACAGTGAAGTTTACATGCACAGTGAAGTCAAGCTACAGTTATAGCTCAATAAGGCCATTTAAGTGGACTTCTGTCCTTGTCCCAGTATACAAGCAACAGGAGACAGTCCATTTATTTACGGAAATATGTTCAACTGTACCACAGGCGATGAACCCCCTTTCAGCTAGTTGCTATTGGACCTTCTTCCAGTTGACCTATTACAGCAAACAGTTTTTCATGTTGAACCATGACAACATAGATAACTTTTCAGCGCTGTACATTTTGTATGTACTCAGCGCTTTACATTTAATCTTTGTCTTGTTTTGTTTTCTTCTCTTCTTCTTCTTTTGTTTTTTCCAGCTTTCTTCTATGAATTTATGCTGTTTAACGAACTGTTCAAATCCCCAGCACAAGGACTTTTTGAGCTGCGCAGATTGCATGGATATATTAAAGAAAGTCTGGATACAGCCATGGAGGCGGGGCTTTTTCAGTTCTATGAGAGCTGTGCATTGGCACCTTAAACATAAATAGCTCTTTTTCCAGGTAGAAAAGACCCAAATCTACAGGCCCAAAAGGCAAGCACACTCGAGACTTTCGGCGGCTGTCCAAATGTTGCGAGGGCTTTAGGATGTTTCTAGGATAAAGGATATTCCTAGGATTTAGGACGTTTCTAAGATTTAAGATATTTTTAGGATCTAGGATATTTCTAGGATTTTACTAAATTATGGGCTTAGGACCATTGTTGGGGGGTGTGGGGAAACTTGTTTTGATGAACAAGCTCTGTTATGATGCTGTTTTATGCACTCTGCCAACTAAAAGTACAAAAACAATTCACAGTGTGAATCACTTTATTTTTATTGTGAATTAGAAAATGGTTTGAGGGCCACCTGGCACCTTATCTGGGGCCACATTTTACTTTCATGCCTGAAATAATTTCAAAATTTAGCAAAGCTATATATTTTTTTGAAAGTTTATAAACCACTATAAAAAGAACAATATTTAACATGGACAGTAAGAGTACCTTTTAAAAAGTATGACCCCACTTTGGCTTCTTCAGAGCAGCCCCTGCTGTATGTCTGTTAGTACCTCAGATTTGAGCCCTACAGGTCTCGGCTGGTGTTTCCCCAGCGGTACAGTTAAAATGCAGGAAGGATTGAGGCATTCCTCCATCCAGGGCCTCCTGCTTTTGCCTCTTTCTCTCCTCTTGCTCTAAATCACAGCAACAGGACCTGCAGGGGGCAGAGGGGAACATAAAATACCTCCACTCTGACATGCATGAAAGACTGGGACATTGCTGCTTGGTGCAGGATGGCTGCTGGGAGCTGAGGCAGGACGCATACAGATGAATAAATGGATGAATGGATGAGGGATGGATGGAACAATACCCTGAACTAATGTCCACCCACACTGATTCGGACATGTGCAAGGGAAAAATGTGAGGAAGACTGTTCACTGAGCCCCCCCGCAAATAGCGCCTCAAATACTTTTCTTGAGTTTCAGTCGAACTATGAGGCAATTTTAAAGGTTGTAAACCAGAGATACTCAACTTGCTTTGCTTAGGGGCCATTTTTGCAAAATGACATAAGGCCAGGGGGCATCACAGCAGCCCAGTAGATGTCTCTAAGATTTTATTTCCAGAACTTTAGGATGTTTTAAGAATTTCAGGACTTTTCGAGGGTTTTAGGATGTGTCTAGAACTTCAGGACCTTTCTCAGATTTTTGGATATTTCTAGGATTTTAGGACCTTTCTATGAATTCAGGACATGGCTAGGATTTTAGGACCTTTCTCAGATTTTAGTATGTCTCTGGGATTTTAGGACTTTTTAAGACTTTAAGACCTTTCTATGAGCACATTTCTAGGATTTCAGGATGTTTCTCAGATTTTAGAATATTTCGAGAATTGTAGTTTTTTTTCCAGGGTTTTAGGACGTTTCTAGGATTTTAGGACATCAGGGGTTTAGCTAGGACCCCTGTTGAGGGGTGCAGGAGATCGTCCACAGGCCTTTTCTGTTTTCTTTTCGTAAACAAATGTGATTTTATTCACTCTGGCACATTTTGCATCCCAAGTGTATACAAGTTCTTACCATGATTCATTTTGGTTTTTTTTAATTGGGGGCCAGATTTGGCCCGTCGGCCATAAATTGAGTATTACTATCATAAAACATTGTTTTTATTTAGAAGCAAGGTAGCACAGATATCTTTTGCCTAATTAGGAGCCAGATATGAGTATTTAAAAATAAATATGATAAATATGTCCTGATGTGATGTGAATGCTTCTGATAAGCCTTCCCATCTGGTTCTCTGTGGCGCACTAGAAAGTTATTGGAAGCATGACCCAGGTCTGGTTTGAATCACCAGCAAAAACACAACACTACTTCTTCCCCGAACCTCACCGTGGCTTATCATATCGGCCTCACTGCTTTTGTTTTTAAAGGCTGATAATTTCATTTTCCCTCGCTGCCTCCTTTCAGCAGGCTGTTGAACGTGTCAGGACAGAGAGGGCCATCAATTAGGACAGGAGCAGCACCTCACACAGGACAATGTGTGTGTATGGGTGCTAAGAATAGGGCATTACAGTAAATCTCAAACAGCTGTTATAGTGTAAGAGACAAGCGTCCAGACATGAAACACCACTGACAGTTTTATATGGATTTGGTCCAACTTAAAAGCAGCTACAGCACAGATGGTGTGGAGAGAGATTGCAAGAGGAACTAACCAAAACCAGCAATAAAGATCATGTTTTAGATATGAAAGGATGTGTTTTTACATGGGTTATATAGTATTTTGTAAACTTTATCATGCCTTTTTGAATGGATTGGTTACTTTGAACTGATGGCAATGTCAGCTGGTCCACCACTTTGGTCCAGACTGAAATATCTCAGCATGGTCCCCACCACTTTGGTAATTTGTCTCATGCCACCATGAGGGTTTGACATTTTTCAGAATATCTCAACAAGTGTTTGATGGATTGCCATGAAACTTGGTACAGATGTTAAAGGGCTCCAGATGATGTACTGTACTGACACTGGTGATCGCAGACGTTTCATCTAGCGCCACAAGCCGGTCAAAGCTTTCAATTATCTGCAGAAATGTGACAGCTGGAGTCTACTTGATGAATTGGCGAAACATTGGGTAGAGATTTTCATGGTCTCCAGGCATTGTAGCTGATTTTTAATTTATATCAATAGTCCCTTGGCAGGTAACAGACAATAGAAATACCAAGAAAGAAAGAAAAAGATCAAAAAATACGAAAAAAAAATGTTATTAGGTATTTCTACTGGTTTTAAGAAGAGACCTCTGTGGATAATTCAACTCCCGGTAAAAACTTTTTGAAAAATTCTAACCAGGTTTATCTGCTACATGTGACATGTACATAACAGAAAAAGAAAGTTTTCAGTGGTCCTTTAACATATTGTTTTTAAGGAGGACTTGCATTTAGAAGTTTCAGCTGGTTGCAACCTGCACTCCTCACCACAAGGTGCCACTAAATCCAAATAAATTGTATGCACTGTTCCTTTATTGTAGAGCTATGGATCTAGTTTAAGAAGTGAACATTAAATACCACCACTTTGACAGTGCTTTTGGCACAAGATCCCAATGGCAAAAGTCACCTTTAGTGTCAGCATGCTTTACAGTGCATGGTGAGAATGTGGCTGTACAGACCCTGCCGCAGTGTTATTATATGCTGGTGGACAGCGCCCACTGCATCAGTATGATACGTGGACTGGCGGTGTCCGTTGAGAATGTGGCTGGACGGAACGTGTTGCGTCCATATGATACACAGCAGGATGGTGTCAGGCTGAAACGTTGCTGGTTAAGATGCAATATGCGAAGCATGAGGGTGCCTGTGCAGGCAGGACAGGTGGTGGATGGGTCCAACAAACCCAGACTTTCATGCAGGAGTACAGTGTGCACTTCCCAACTGAGTATGATGTATTTTTCTTACCACGTGCCTCCTTCACCTAATCCTGACCATTCATGTCAGCATGTGAGTTTGTTGACGTCCAGCAGGGGTATGTCTAGGGAGTGGCCTGGGGTAGCTGGCCACCCCTGAAATCTGATTGGCCATCCCAGGTGCCACCCAATTATGTCTGGCCATTTTCCCAGTCAGTTTGTTTGATGATGTAACTGAATTCTGTTTAAAGGTGCAATTCAGTCTTTAACCTTAGAAGCAGTAATATGCCAGAGTCATGTCTAGTCTGACTGTTTTTACTTACAAATGAATTGATACTGTTAAAGAGCTTGTTCACACAGGCTTATTTATTTAAATTTTTGGCAGTTTGATATTTTAGCACTTAATACTTGCTGTTGTACTGTTTACTTATGGAGGAACAATTTTTTGGAAGCTTTATTTGACATTTGTGTTTTGTGATTGGTCAGTCTATGTATCTTTTAAATAAAACAATAAACAGGAATGAAAGACACTGCAACGTCAATAATTAAAGTAGGTATGGGTAGTGGAGACAAAAATGTTAAATTAAAGCCATGCCAACATATGTGGCCACAGCCATGGTCATAATTCATACAAACTCTGCATGAGTCAGTGCCCTACTTGGGCCAATACGGTAAAAATACCCAACCAAACAGAAGTTGCCATGTGCTTGTGGTGTCTAAACATATCCACATTCAGCTAATCCCACCATGTGCTTGTGCTGACATCAAGAGCAGCAGCAAAAGGACACCCAGAGCGTAAAATGTGGAGTAGAGGTGAGCGATATATTGAATATACTCTATGTATCGCGACTTGTTCCACGTGCGATATGTTAAAATGACTTTATTTTGACCATCGAGTAAAATTTGTTACATCATTTTTATAAACCACCAGCGTTTTGGTTGTCTCCATGGCACCATGGGTCCTGCTTTGATTTTTTAAGCTTTTCCTTTTAACCTTTTTATTAAATGTCATTATTATTGATGTATTCAACTTTATTTTTTACAGTAGCTACTTTAACTTTATTGTACTTTATTTAACTTATTATAACTGCAGTTCATTCAATATTGTTTTGATGTTAATAGTTCACATTAGTTTAAAGGACATTTGAAAATATTGATATATACATATATATATATATATAATTTTAAAGCCATATCACACAGCCCGACGTGGAAGTCCACTACAAAGCAACAACATGTGCCGACTTGGTACAAGAAAGTGTTGAAATCATCAAACATCAGTTTATTTCCATTTCCATTGTGTGAGCAATGCTACATTAGCATTTAGTTTGAAGCACTGCTGTGCTCAAGTACAATTTCACAGAGCTGTGAGAGCGTGTCTGAACAGTTACAGTCCTGTGTGTCAATCACTGACATTAGAGTTAAAGTGCTATAATAATCTGTGTGATCTCACCATCTGCAATGTGCTTTCATGATTAGCTCCCCATCGATGCTCAATCAAAACAGCTTTGAAGCAGGACGTCAAACAGACCGTCTCAGAAAAGGATTATCAGCCTTGAATCAGCCTTGACCATTAGCCTGCCCCAGAAATGAACCTTTTAATAATATCTGTAGGAGTTTTTTGTCAACACAGGCTCGAACTACATCTGGCACATTACAGCTAAACACAACACGACTGGTTTGAGACCCTGAGAAAGTGATTTATTGGAGATTCATGGTTTTCCACCTGACAGCAGCGATAACTATCAAGTGACCGCTGCCCAACTAACAGGAATATGGCTGTTTTTCAAACTGTCCCTGTGGCAGCTCACAGGAAGTGTGAATGATTATACTGCACCACAGGGAGTGTGTGCCAAGCTTTGGGCTTTTTAAAGGGGAGAGGTCTGTGAGGGCGCAGTGTGAAACATGCAGGCGTGTGTGTGTTTGACATGTGTTTTACAGCATGTGTTACAGTGCCTGTCAGGTCTGTTACTTCAGGTCTGCGGAGGAAGCTATGCTTTGTTGGCACTGTTACTTTTGTTGTGTGTGTGTAGTATATTAACTTCTGTCTCCTTCCATTTAGTCCCTCACTGTTGCAACTGACCTCCACAGGCCAACGGCCCACAGCTTCTGATCCCAGCCCAGCAGGACTCCTCTTCTCAGCGCAGCGGGGGAGAAGCAGCTACTGAGGCAGCAGTCACACACTTTAATTGGCAGACAGAGGAGGCTCTGTTCTGCCATCACTCCAAGTTTTGAAATTAAACTTTAACCTATATTGTCCCACCCTGTCATCTGTGTGTGTTGCTCATCCAAGATCAACAGAAGCCATCATAGAAGATTTTTTTTTCTTTTGCGGTGTTCATATGCCTTTCACAAGCATTTAAACCTTTAAAAGAAATTGGTTTGATTTCTTTCAAAAACATGGAAAAAAGGCAATAAGCAACTTGTAAAAAAAAATGTAGAATTAACACCTCAGGATTGTAGGCCTCTGCAAACCAGACAAGCTGCACTTACAATTTATATTTGTCTGGGGACTATTTGGTGCATTTTACTCATTTGTCATTCTTGTGTTCATGCATATGACATCAATTTTGGCAAGATTGTGTATTTTTCTGTAATCTGTGAATTTCCTGCTCAGCTCTTTCAATAACTCTAAAATTCACTGTGGAAAAAAAACATGCTAGAAGTAGATTTTTGTTTTTGATGATCACAGCCTTGGATATGTCAATGAATTAATTTTATACATTATAATTTTTGTGCAGTGTCAAATGCTCTCACTCACACCATTCTGCACACAATATGTGCTTCTCAAAATCAGGCTATAAAAATATTATATATAAATATGATTTTGTCTTTTAACGAGTTAATGTTTTAACCAACATCAGTCCAAACAACCAATATAAAATCTAAACTAATTTTCAGAACATTAAAATTCTAAAAATTAATCAATATTTGATATTTATGATTAGGACTGATGTTGGCTGAAAAGCCAACTCGATTAAAGTAGAAAAACATTTTAATGTATACTAGTTTTTTAAGCTTGATTTTGAGAAGTGCATTTTGTGGGCAGAGCAATACGAGTGTGTGTAATATTAAACCGGGCCCTCAGGGTTAACAGTGTTTAAATATGATCAAAAACATAATTATTAAAATAAATGGTGATTTCGATGAGTAACTAGTTGTTATCTGGTATCGTTCTCGTTGTCCAATGAGATTGTTTACCCCGCCCTCTTTGCATCAGGTTGATTACATCCATGAGGTGAAAGGGCAGAGAATCAAGCTTGGTTGAAACCGGAAGACGCAGCTAACAACAATAGGAAACTCCGTTAAAGTTAACGTTGTGTTTGTATATGTTAATCTGAGCCTGGCGTCTTTTCCAGTGCGTATTTGCCCAATGGTGAGTTGAATCAGCCGCTAGCCGTGATGCTAATTTTCGCAATGTTAAACACCGTATAAATATGCTAAAAACATTAGCATCTACAGTCTGTTAGCTTCAGTGCTAAATTAGCTCCTTATAAAATCACAGTGGATTGTGCTCGGGCTGCTGGTGACTGGAAAACATGATATTCAATAGGTTTAGAAAATACTGTCAAGCAGCATGTTCTGTTATGTTGGTATATTAAGTATACTGTCATTTAAATAATTTCTGTGCACTTTTTATGTACTGTGAGTTAATGGCTGCTGCCTAGCTGCTGGTTAAGATGTACTTTGCTGTTGAATACATTAGCATGAGGATTGTTATTTGCTGCCAGATAGAAAATGTATGAATATTTTAAAGGTGAGTTACATTTACAAAACACAGGTTGCATATGTTTTATATCATGCACCTTAAGTGCAATCAGGGTCAAAAACTAACTTCTTGGCTGGTGGTAAAAAGATGAGTAAAATACCAGCCTGACAGATTTTTACCGGCCAAAAATAATGAAATGATTTTTACTATTGTAATTTGTTCTTATTTTGCATTAAATATGTCAGTCAATATTAATATTCAACGTTATCATAACGGCAGTAATATATGCAGAAGTTCGAGTGAAAGCGTTTCAACAGTAAAGGGTAACAAGAAAAGTCAGTATTCCTCAGAAGTGCAAAAAGAATAATTTATCAGAGTTTTAAATTTGTAAAGTTATAAAGACAGTATAATATAAGCAGTAATACTTATTATTATATTTTTTTTTACATGTTGACCCTTTAGAAGCTATACATATTTTTCCTAATCAATAACCCTCCCTCCGCCATAAATAACTTTTTTATGTATTGACACCAAATGTAGGTCATATTGGAGCCAATGCAATTGGCAAACAGCGCGGGCGTCAGTTTTCGCCAAAAAACATCTAATTAACGAAGCAAAATGCAAGTCCTCCTTAAAAACGATATGTTAAAGGACCACTGAAAACTTTCTTTTTCTGTTATGTACATGTCACATGTAGCAGATAATTTGAGATTACTGACAGCAAACTGCAGCCTTCTCCAGCCTGTTTTTCTACCTGCGTGAGTGGTGGTTAGTCTTAATAATTTAACCGCAAAGACTATATTTACGTGCATTTGGCAAGTGGAGAGTGTTAATTTTGGACCCTGACTGCAATTGAGTATTTACCACAAGTGTAGCTCTCTAGACTAATTATTTTATATGAGTGCAGTTGTGACATTTGAAACTGAGTTGAAACACAAATGCTGAAGAGTCTAGCTCAAAGAATAAGCATAAAGGTAACAATCTGACCTCACTTGCAGGTCAGGCTCTTTTGTTGAGTCCCTCTGTGATGAGCCAAGATGTTTGGAGGAAATCTCAGAGCCGCTGGAGAAGATTTCAGAGATTTGGAGACGATTTCAGAGAGAAACATTTTCCAGAACTGTATGGAGAGCCCAGCCTACGAGACCCTGAACCTGCAACCACAGTGAGGAGGCTGTGAACTCAACACCCAAGACAAGCACAGTAGGACTGAAATATACACACACACACACACACACACACACACACACACACACACAGCTCAAAGAAAAGAGAACATACATACCTTCCTTCATACCAGTTCCACGCTGTCTCTAATGTTTTTTTTAGTGTGTGCACAGTTTATTTTTTAGTAGTTATCAAAGTGAATCTGTGAATACATTTACATTATAATTTGAACTTACCTGCTGAACTTACATTGGGAATTCCACCTGTGTTATCACTTTCTCTAAGCTTTTAGTATAAACAAACAATATCTATATCTGTTCTGTGTTCCTGTTCTCTATGGTCTTCCTTCCTATTGGCTCCCAGCGTTCCTAAAATTTTTAGGCCCCTGCTGGTGATGGCCAAGCTTATGTTTTCGGGTTGTCCATCCGTCCATACATATGTGCGTAGGTCATGTGAATGCAGTATCTCAAGAATGTCTCGAGCTCAAATGTCCAGTTGAACTCAAGAATGAAGTCATTAGATTTTGGTGGTCATATGTCAAAGGTCAAGGTCACTGTGACTTCATCTATCTCATTCTTGTAAACGCAACATCTAAAGAAGTCCTTTAGGGGAATTTCTTAAAACTTGGAACAAAAGTTTGTGTAGGCTTAAGGATGAGCTGATTTGTTTTTGGTGGTTAAAGGTCAAGGTCACTATAACCTTGCATCTGTCTAATGCTCTTTAACACATCATCTGAGGATGGCCTTGACGGAATTCCCTTGAATTTAACAAGTGTTCACCTGGACTCAAGAATGAACTGATAAGAATCTGGTGGTCAAAGGTCAAGGTCACGGTGACTGTTTTGAAGATCATCCATCAAGACAGGTTTGGGAGGTCAGTCACTAGGGATGCAGCTGCAGTTTTAGCTGAACAGTATCCTGCCAGTTCTGTAGGACTAAAGTAGAGTGGCATGACTGAGCTGATTCTTCTGTTTGAAGTTTGATGTGTGCTGATTTTGTTGATCTGCACTCTGCATTCTTGTGTGTGCCTCCAGAGCGAAGATGTGATATTAATTAACAGATACATTGTTAGTCATTATTGAGTTTCGGTAAGTGCAGGGCATATAAATAGCGGTGAAAATGTGTCCCTTGATATGCAATTGGCACCGCGCTGTCCTGTTTTGTTCCTAATTAACATGTTGTCACTCTATCACATTCTGTAACTTCTGTTGTTGCCAGTGACGCACACAGGATATCTGCATGGCTTCCAGTGCATTCCTGTGTTTTATTATGCCACTGTGATTATAATAAGTTTCATATTAGTTGTTAGCTTGTTTGTTGAGCAGTTAGCCAGTGATGTGCTATTGAATGCTAATGCATTTCACATATTACCTGTCCTTAATGGCCATTGCATGGTGACGTTTGGAAAGTAGGAGTTGACTGATACTTGTTTTTTAGGACTGATACCAATTCTGATTATTAGTAGTTTATGAGCCTGATAACCGATATTTGGAACCGATATGCATTTAGAATAAAAATTAAAAATTATTAAAAAGTCTTTTTTTCAATATTTAGAATTTAGCATATAACAATCTCCAACCCAAAACTTTGTTTAAATGCCTTTAGCAAATGTTTCATCAAAACTTAAATGTTCAAAATCATATACAGGAAGTTATAAAGTTGAGTGAAAATTTATATAAAAATGAATAAATTAATATAGCTTCCTGAGGTTTTACTAAGGGGAAGTTCCTTCCATGCTGACACTTTCTCTGCACTTTTTAATTAATTAATTTTATCAGAGATAATAAAAAAATGCTGATACAGATACTGAAACAAAATGCCAAATATTGGCCTCGATAATCAGCTAAGCCGATAATCTGAAGCATCTGCATTTTCACAGACTAAAATCCTAGAAATGTCCTAAAATTTTATATATATGTCCTGAGAAACTTCCCAAAATTGTAGAAATGTTCTTAAATCTGAGAAACATGCTAAAATCCAAGAAAAAAAAATCCTTGTATAGAGCCGCTGTGACTGGCCCCTGGCCTTGTGTCATTTTGCATAATTGGCCCCCAAGAAATAGAAGTTGAGTATGCCTGTTCTTGAGCTTTCAGCCATATCTCAGTCTTCCTCAGTGAATTAAGCTTGCTGAGCGGTCATTTAGGCATGCTGTGATTCTACGCTACAACTTATTTCATCTCTTAATACAGTGTGAAATAGGCAGAGTGGGATAATCCCATTGACATCACCACTTCTTATGATAAAAAAACAACTCTTTGAAACACTGTTGGTGTGAGAAGTTAATAATGCTCTTGAGCAGCTTAAATTCCTCTGTAAACAGCCTCACTGTAGGCCAAGGTCAAGTAAACAAGTTAGCTGGATTCCTTCGGCTCCCCAAACACTCAGTCGATGGCCACCTGCTGCTAATCTGTGCCGCTCCCGGGCCCCTGGAACCATAATAGTTTCTGTCACTGATACTGTGTTTGCAGAGACACAGTTAATTCACAAATACCGGGCTTATTTACAGAAACATGTGTTGCACACAGCACATGTTCAACCTCTTTCATGTTATTTGTTGCAGGTCTCATCTTTGGTAATAAATCAGTTACACATAGATGTTTCCCAAATGTTTGGAAACTACAAGGTGAAGGACCCACACTTTAACACACACACACACACACAAAGGTCCAGTGCTACAACCTTGGCAGAGGTCCATCAGCTGGACCCTGCCGCTGCTGCCTGTGAAAAGGGAGATTCCCAAAGTGCAGTGTGAAATTAGAAAGAAGAAATAAGGTAATGTCAAAGGAATGTTTTACCATAACATTAGGCCTGTGGAGGGAGGTGCTGACTCTGTGTATATATCCGCACAATCCACTGAAGCATAAAGATAATGGAAGGCTTGACAGCAGTGGACAAATTAAGGCATAGAGGTTAACCCTTTGACACCTGATTTTGCTTGATTTCTTCATAAACATTGAGACTGGGCAGTGACAGAAGAAATTACCCCAAAAATTAGCACAAAATTAGAGAAAACGTACAATTGACCAGAAAATTAGAAAACAAACAAGGCAATCAAGACTTGATGAAATAACTTCATTTATGTAGCACCCCTAAAACAGTTTACCTTTACAAAGTGCTTTGACAGACAAAGCACCCCAAAATTTGAAAGAAATTAGTAAAAAGTACAGGACATTTACTCGAAAATTATGAAACAACAACAAAGACAAACAAACAAGACGCACACGTCTTGAAATATGGCACTGAGCAACGACATAAGAAATGACACCCAAATTTGAAAGAAATAAGTAAAAAGTACAAGGAATTTGTCTGAAAATTTGTAAAAATGAAAAAAGAAACAAACAAACAAACAAGGCAAACAGGACTTGAAAAAAAGGCGCTTAGAACTGACAGAAGGAATGACCCCAAAATTTGGAAGAAATTAGTAAAAAGTACAAGACATTTTTCTGAAAATTTGCAAGAATACAAAAAACCCCAACAATAACAACAACAACAACAAAAAACAGCAAACAAAACTTGGATGTATCCTTAGAAAGATTAAGTTAATTTTACTTGGCAATTTAAGTTGCAACAACTTAAAAAATGTAGTGAATAAAACTAAATTTAAGATTTTTAGATGTTAAGTTAACTTAGTATTAATACTAATAGTTATATTTCCTTTCATTTTTCATGGTTTGATTTCTTTAAAAAAACATGGGAAATTGAATGTTGTCCTGGGCGAAGAACCCAAGATCTTATTCTTAATCTTAAGAGGCAGCAAAATAAGGAACGTCTCAAAAATGAGCAAGAAAATAGTAAAAAGGTCAAGAAAATTACCTTAAATAAAAAACACAAAAAAATAAAAAAAAAAACACCCTGAAATGACAAGAAGTGATGTGGAAAAAAGTAAAAAAGTGCATAAAAAATATATTTTTAAACATATTTTTAATTATGTAATTATGATAATCATTAATATATATTTTCCCTTAGCTTTTTAAAATATTTTTTTCCTAATCAACTTATGTTTTGTAATTTGTAACATTCTTTTACCAAGGTGCTCATTGTTTTTTTTTTCATGTTTTTGAGAGAAATGGCACCAATTTGCTCATTGTTCAAAGTATTGTGAGAGGCATTCTGAACGCTGCACAAGAAAAGTGGGTTCAAGAGTTTAAAGCGGGAAAAAATTTCCTCTATATCAATAGATGGGCTGAAGTCAGAATGTTTTGAACTATTGTTATCGGTGGCTTGATCCCCATCAGACAAATTGATATATCCATCCAGAGTTTGGTTCAGAGGTGGTGATGTCATGGCGTGGCATGAGAACAGTCCCTGATAAGTGGAGGCGCTCTGCCTGCCAGTTCTCAGAGATTAAAGGGAATCTTGCTCTCAGATCAGTGAGCCCTGCCTATCTCTGGCTCCTCGCTGAGGTCAAGGTGGCTGGCCTTCCCACACAGCTGGCACACACACACACACACACACACACACACACACACACACACAGCACTCTACACTGGACTCAGTTCCTGGCAACAACTCTTTAAAGGAAAATTCTGGTATTTTGGAGGTCTTAAGGGCTGGTTACTGCAGGGTTTAAAACGACAAAGGTTCACGGCAAAATCAGTTCATTCCAATAAAATCACTGTGATTTGTGGATTTGCTGGCAAGGGCAAAGTAAAATAAGCACAATGTTTTTACATCGAGTTCCGCTTTGGGGAACTTAAAATTTTGCTGTTGAACCGGTGGTTTTGTGAGTGCTGATCTTTGGGGAAACGGAGAGCTAGAGAATGCTGAAAATACTGTTTTAGCTTTTTCAACTTTTCTACTATCCACTTTGATTTAACCTCCTCTACAGCAGTGCAAGCTACAAATTCACAAGCTGGCTAACTGTCCTTTCCCACCCACTAACATCTTGCTTTTAATGCAGTGGGAAAGGTAACAATCAGCATTCACACCTGCGTCAAATAACTCTGCAGTAACCAGGTATTTTATGCCTTCAGTAAATATGATATTTCCGAGGAGCACATGAAGGCAGCAGAAGACTAAAAAATGTTGGGATTTCTCTTTAAAGCTGTTGAACTTGAGATTCAAAGGACTTCATGTTAGTGGAGGTCATCGTGTGGAGCGGGGCTGTGCATCAGAGACCAGATCCCTGCTCACATCTGATGGATGGAGCTTACATCCTCTAAGTGGCCTCCTGCTCCTGTGAGCTGTGGGAGTGGGCACTAAGAACCTGAGCTATAAATAACTGTCCTAAAGTCTTTTTCACACTATTCTCTACAGTTTTTCTACCCTGGGACATACTGTAGTAGCAGTTACACCTTTGCTTTCCTCCATAATTAAAAGTGGTGGAGCTGGAAACACTGCTGTGTTGTCCTCAAACACTACCCCTTCAGAATTCAATGCTGCAAACCGTCTAGGTGTGCTGAGGGGCCTATTCATTCACTGCTATTAATGTTTTTCCTTTCCATGAAATATCAGCTCCATGTTTTTCTCCATCCTGTTGGCTGCTGCGTCCTGCATGCTGTCAGAGCAGTGGGCGTCGAGCGCACCGGACCAGCGTATGAATGCGGCGCTTTGTATGCTGGCATGTGTGGGCTGCGATCACCTCTAGTCTTACCGCTGAGGCAGAGGCGTGAGAGGGAAAAAACATAGGCTTCGCCTCAGTACTGCTGAATAAAAAGTCTCCGTTTAATAGGGGATTCCTCACATTTCCAGACTGGCGCTTATGATTTTTAAAACCAGAATGGGTTTTTGCTGAGCTCATACACATCAAAGTGCTGGGTGGAGCTGGGAAAGTTCTTTTGTAAAGAGTAGCTTAAGTATTTCTCAACCTGGACCTCATTTTTCCTCATGTTTTTGTGTGTAAGTGACAAAGGGAACAACAACTTTTGAAACTGGTCCAGCATTGGCGAGACCGCTGCAGTGAAAAACGTTGCAAAAAAGCCACTTAGAGCTATTGTGCACCATCTATTGACGTCAACTCATGTCCTTGTTTTTTTTTTCACTAACAGGCTCAGATTCACTGCAAATTATACAAGTAGTTCTGACCAAGCAATCTGATTGTTCCACAACACATTTAGAATGTGCTCAGATCTGCATGACAGCACATCTTCCTCATCACTGAAAGAATAACTCCGACACATCTTAATCACTGTTCCTAAAATCAGATGTTTGTCATACCATTTCAGGCAGGGGACAGGAAGCAGTTTGTAATAATATGGACATCAGATAAAGATAACTTTATTATCCACCTTAGTGGAAATTTGTCTTTGCTTTTGAAAGGTTAAACACCATCAAATATGGACTGAAACAGAACATTCCATTTACAACATGTTGTAGATAACAACATGTTGTAAATTTTGGAAATAATGATACCTCTGTCTTTTTCCATGAATTTAGATTTTTGGACTTTACCTTGCTCTTGAGTTTTTGGAAATGTTTGTCATCCTCTGGCATCCTCCATCAGCTACTAACAGAGCTACTAGCTTAAAAATGCAGGTAAAATTTGCAGATGTAGCAATTAATTCTGTATATAGAAAAGTCTATTTTTTATTCCAGCATATATCTTGGATGTACCAAGACCGAGAAAGCTGAACATTTCTGTATTTTTAACTGGTGTATTTATTTAATTTGGAAAGTTTCGTTACTAAGGTGTGACCTATTTGCTGGAGTAGTAAAATGGGTTTCATTACATACAGGATTCTACTGACGTGACTGACTGTTTTCCAGTAGTTAGTCAGACTCGCGTGTTTCCATGGAAACGGAGATAACAGTCGCAAAAAGCTTTTTAATTTGAGAGGTAATTGTGCCAAAAAACGAATACATTTTGATCATACATTTTTTTTGTTGGTAATAGTTGTATACTCGCAATAATACACTCAAGGGTGTGCTCTAATGACGTTAAAGCACACACTCGAATGTAATATAGCTTATTAATTTTTGAGTTTTAGGACTCATTCTTGGGGTTCTCTATATGTGAGCGATTACAAAAATTGTTGTTTCTGTTTGTCACTTAGACACAAAAACTTGGGTGAATAGGCTCTGGGTTCAAACATGCCATAGTTACCCTTTGTGTAAAATAAGTTGTAGTTGCAGGTATAAGCAGTAACAGCAGTTGACGTTTCACTAGTCGGTGCTTTGGGCCTCTTGCTTCAGGGGAGAATTGACAGGAAGGAGGGAGGAGGAGGAGGCAGGGGGAGCGGGGAAAGGTCTCGGTGCCAAGTCTGCGAGGGCCAATAATCAACTCTGCTACTATTCGTCAGCATGCATATTCAGCTGGATGTATCTGTTTCAGCTAAACAGGCCTTCTGGGCCCGTTTTAAGTGAGGGTGGACTCCCACGTGCCTCGCCAGATCAGTGCACATCAGCCGGGACAAAGAGTGCCTTTTAGAAAACAAAAATTCCAAGTAGCGGGAATCCAAAGTGAAACAGAGGCAGTGCGGTGTTTGCTTTGGATGGAGTTACACCGCTCCTCCGTTGCGTCTGCACCTCAACCTGCTGCCAAGGGCGATGCATAGTGGAGGTGCCTCTTTAGAGGATGGTCTACTCATGCAAACATGCAAACATGCACACACTGAAAGCACCAGCACTATAACCCTTTAACAGCCTCTTTGACCACGGTTGTCATTTTTTAATCAAATTTATTTTCTAAAAACTTGGCAAAAACCCAGTTTTAATTTATGAAGATGTTTTTATACTATATTTTCGATAGTATTTTTTCTATATTTCTCTCTGTCTCTCTCTCTCTCTCTCTCTCTCTCCCTCTCTCTCTACATATATATATATATATATATATATATATATATATACAAACCCCAATTCCAATGAAATTGGGATGTTTTGTAAAATGTAAATAAAACAGAATACAATGATTTGTAAATCCTTTTCAACCTATATTCAATTGAATACACTACAAAGACAGGATATTTAATGTTCAAACTGATGAACTTTTTTTGTTTTTTTGCAAATATTCACTCATTTAGAATTTGATGCCTATTTGGGCATGTTTACCACTGTGTTACATCACCTTTCCTTTTAACAACACTCAATAAGCATTTGGAACTGAGGACACTAATTGTTGAAGCTTTGTAGGTGGAATTATTTCCCATTCTTGCTTGATGTACGACTTCAGTTGCTCCACAGTCTGGGGTCTCTGTTGTCGTATTTTGTGCTTCATAATGTGCCACACATTTTCAATGTGAGACAGGTCTGGACTGCAGGCAGGCCAGTCTAGTACCCACACTCTTTTACTACGAAGCCACGCTGATGTAACACGTGCAGAATGTGGCTTGGCATTGTCTTGCTGAAATAAGCAGGGACGTCCCTGAAAAAGACATTGCTTGGATGGCAGCATATGTTGCTCCAAAACCTGTATGTACCTTTCAGCATTAATGGTGCCTTTACAGATGTGCAAGTTACCCATGCCATGGGCACTAACACACCCCCATACCATCACAGATGCTGGCTTTGAACTTGAGCGCTGACAAGTTCAAAGCAAGCATCTGTGTCTGGATGGTCCTTTTCCTTTTGGCCTGCTGGACATGACGTTCATGATTTCCCAAGACATTTCAAATGTGGACTCGCTCGGGCCCAGAGAAGCCGCAACGTTTCTGGGTGTTGTTGATATACGGCTTTCGCTTTGCATGGTAGAGTTTTAACTTGCACTTGTAGATGATTCGACAAACGGTGTTAACTGACGTTTTCCGAAGTGCTCCTGAGCCCACGTGGTAATATCCTTTACAGAATGATGTCGGTTTTTACTGCAGTGCTGCCTGAGGGATTGAAGGTCACGGGCATTCATTGTTGGTTTTCGGCCTTGCCGCTTATGTGCAGAGATTTCTCCAGATTCTCTGAGTCTTTTGATGGTATTATGGACTGTAGACAATGAAATCCCTAAATTCCTTGCAATTGTACATTGAGAAACATTGTTCTTAAACTGTTGGACTGTTTGCTTACGCAGTTGTTCACAAAGTTGTGAACCTTATCTTATTCTACTGAGCCTTTCGGGGATGCTCTTTTTATACCCAATCATGACACTCACTACATTATATTTTATACGGATTTGTTTTTAACTTGAATGCTTTTTTAAAAAAATGCATTTATTTTAAATATTTATTTTCTTTGTTTATTTTGTTAAGTTACTTTCATTTTCAGATTTATATTATATAACACTGATTCGTTTTTTAAAATCATATTTTATACGGATTTGTTTTTCACTAGATTCATTTTATTAAAAATGCATTTATTTTGGTTTATGAATATTATGTTAATAATATAAAATTGCTTTTATTTTCAGATATCTATAATATTACAATGACTTTTGTGCTTTTTTAAAACGGATTATCCTGGG
Source organism: Plectropomus leopardus (assembly GCF_008729295.1). Classification (NCBI taxonomy): domain Eukaryota; kingdom Metazoa; phylum Chordata; class Actinopteri; order Perciformes; family Serranidae; genus Plectropomus; species Plectropomus leopardus. Next base: position 30,190,835 of record NC_056478.1, on the reverse strand, counting down.
AAAATTTCTTTTTCTTAATAAAGTAATGCATTTTAACATATTCTATGGTCTATAATAATGTATAACTTTTTTATAATGGCATTTCTTAGTGTGACTGTTAAAGGGTTAAAACATGTTTTCTGTCTTTCTCACTCACACAAGGAATGGCTTTCTTCTGTCACTTTTGCTTTTTTAGCTCTTCCTCTCATAAAGTCCTGCTCCGCCTGCTGCCTGGCTTGCTGGTATACTTCATGAGGGGATCATTGAGTGGTTAGGTTGATGCAGTCAAGCATGAGTTTGGCCCTAGAAGACCTGAAATTCTCAAGGCAGGACATTCCCTTCTAGGGAGTCAGGCAGAGGTGCCAGGCCTTTGGGATCACTTCAGTATTCAATGTAGACATGTTAACCCTTTGAAACCTGAGAAAGTGACCTGATTTAAGAACATAAGAAGAGGGCGATGTCTAAATTTACAAGATATTGCAAAAATATTGCCAATAAATTACCTAAAAAATTGCTTGGAAATTTGCAAAAGAAAAAAACAACAAACAAGGACCTTACCTGACCCCTAAAGAATTAATAAAAAATAGCTTAAAAAATAAATTGTAACATAATTTTAAATATATAAATACACAATTATGAACATTTTCAGTATTAAAATAAAAATAAAATAATAAATCAAAGCAATCTGCTGGGGTCAAAATGGGATTATGAAGGATTAATTCTCTTTAGTGAGGTCTGAAAGTGATCATCTCTGTGTGTATTGGCACAGGGAATATCGCATATTGTATGTCATTATCTTATATGTCTTTCCAGTTTTTTGTTTTCTTTTTAGTTACCGTAGCCATAATAAGCATCAATGCTTAGCAGTGTTCCTCTGGTTAACCCGCACAGGCTGCTGTTGTTGCTGCTGGAAACAGAAAACATGTGGCTTCCTGTGGGGATTTTTCCAGAGAAAGACCTAGCTGACACCCGATTTGTGCAAATGTTTTCGTGAACAGGATATAGGTGGAATCACAGCTGGGTTAAATCAGTCAGCAACAAAGAGCAGGATATAGCAAAGTTGACTTTTTCTATGAAATTACAGCTTATCAATCAATCACTTAGAATTTATTTGTATAGCACTTTTCATGCAGACAAACTGTAACACACACAGACACAAACACATGAATAAAAACAAGACAAAAAAAATAAAGCACTAAAAAATAGAAGTACTTATTAAAACTAGGAACTGAGGAAACACCAGAGGCAGAATAAAAACTATAGATAAAAGAGAAAATAAATAGATAAGAGGTAAATGTATACATAAATATATAAAATGCTAATACTAATAATAAAAATACTCAAACTGTAAATAAGAGGTAAATGACAGGATGACAGCATAAAATAAAATAAATAAATGTGTTAAAAAAAAACATAAAATGATATAGCAAGTAGTAAAACTAGACTAAAATGTATAAATAAAGTCAATAGATGAAGTTCAATTAAAAGCTTAGAATAATGATAATGACTGTCACAGAAATGTTAATTTTACTTACAGCAATAAGATCTGACCTCCTACTCTACCCTCAGCCAGGGTTACATGTTTACATGCTTTAATGGTCAAAAACATTTTATTTTCCTCATATTGTCTCTGCTTAAATACCTGTACTCACCTTTTGTCAAGTCGGTTTTGCAGTATTGAGACCAGTTCTGAAATCATACAGCTGTCATTCAGCCTTAGTTCCATGTTAACACACGATGTTACTGGTTGTGTTGAAGTGACTGGACCATCGGTCTGTTGTATTGGAGTCAAACGACGTCCCCTCCAGCTCTCTGTGATCTTTTCATGTGTACAGTTGTACAGGTGAGGCGGCTGGTTGCACGTAGCTGGAGTGGATAGTTTTCAGCATGTGGATAAACCTGCAGGCTTTTCCTCTGTATATATGGACAGTTTAGTGATATGCGGCACGACCGCATCAGTAACAGCTTTGCAGTGTGTCTCTTTCCTGTCATACAGGACACAACGGGAAAACGATTCATCTAATGTCGGCTGCTTTTTACCGGCTGTTTGTGGGCCGATGCCGTCTTGTGCATCTCAGAGTGAGACACATTTCTCCCACTCGGCTGCAGCCTCTGTTTGACATGTTGAAATAAATTGGTTGTGCTGCTGGCCTTAGTTGCAACGGCTTTTAAACAAACTTTGCTTTGTTCGTGATCTGATGTCGCAAAATTGAACCAGTTCCAAATGACGGACGAGAATGTGCCGTTTTTTGGGGACGTACTCTTGATTGTCATTAACGCTCGCTGTCATGTTGTTGTGTGTGTGTGTATCTCTGGGAGGTAAGTACATGGAAAAGGTGCAGCCCACTGTGAACTAGAAAAGCCCAAAGAGAATGTCAGAGGAATTTAAAGAGAATATCTTCATTTTCATTTTAAAAATCCTCCTAAACCACAATTCACATTCACTGATCGCTTTACCTTAGCTAGCTATTGTTGATGTCCCGGTGTTGGTTACCATGTGCTTTTATTGCCCAAACATTACCACGTGCACATCACGTGCTTGTGTTGACATCATGGTAGCTGCATTGGGTGAACATTGGATGAGAACATGTTGGCTATACATGTTTACCTCATTATTTGAAACTATGGCGACATTTCACATTCTTTAATAAAAAAGCTTATGGAAAATCATTTCAGATCCTTTACAGTGTGCATGCAAACTAGCAGACAGTGAACAACAAATCTTCTCTCTTTTTTTTTTCAGCATTTAAACATTTGACCTTTTATCTCATTTATCAACACAAAACACAAAGCACAAATAAGCACTCGTGTTTGGTAAGTAGAGCACAGAGTAAATGTCAGAAGAGGCTCTTTCTATGCCAAAATCTAGCTGTTCTGAGTTCAGACCAGTGTTTTCCCAAGAGCCTGTGAATCAAAGTTCAAACACGGGGCAGCTGCACTGCAAATGCACCTAAATGGCCAAAATAAGCTGAGCACAGATAATAAAGACTACTTAGTTTCAAACAAGGGTAAGGCTGAGTTTTTTTTCCCATGAGAGAGCAACACAACGACAAAGCAGCCGCCGCAACATGCTTGCAATTGCTGTGGACACATGGTAAACATTATGCAGCAAGTGGAACGCTCATAAAGGGAGAAATTGTGCAAAACTGTTGTTTTTATTCATGTATTTTCACCACGTCTGTCACGGTGTTGCACCTATGCTTTGGGTTCAGGGTTAAAACTTTGCAGATGGGTTCTGGAGCGATGGACTCTCCCTACTATCTTCCTTTCCTCTCTATCTATCTACTCCTCTCATGCAAAACCTCCCCCATCTGGCCTCCCCCGCAGACAGTGTGAGAAAATGACTTTTATAGCTTGCAGGGCACAGCAGAATTAAAACATCTTGTTAAGGTTATTTTACTGAATATAAAGCTGGTGTTGGTGAAGTTAAGCAGCTACTTTTATTGGACTTAGTGTCTCTGCAGGACACACGTAGCAGATCGGCCGGTGATGCATTTTTTTTGGAGGCTAGTACACTTTGAGAAATAAAGGTTCCAAAAGGGTTCATCCTGAAGGACTAAGGTTTTTCGTATCACCAAGAGTCCCAGTAAGCATGAAAAGAGTAGTTATTGGGAGAGATCTATGGGTAATGTAATCAGTTACTATAATTAGTACCCCCCTGAGTGGTTCTTGATGAAACCCTTGAAATATAAAAGAGTTATATGTAAAACCATGTAGAACCTCTCATAGGTGGGCTGTGAATGAAACCCTTGGAATATAAAAAGGTTCTTTTAGAATATGAAAATGTTCTTGGTGGAGTTTTCAGGGTGTACACCCTCAATTAAAAAACTGAACGATTCTGGATAAAACAGTCAGAGAGGGTTCTGGGTGGAACCGTCACACCACAAAAGAGTTCTGCATAGAACCTCTCATGGGGGGTTCTGGTTGGAACCTTTAACAAATGGTTTTAGATATTTGCCTTTTTGGTGGGTTCTTGGTATACTCCTCTGAAAGGGTTCCAGGTGGAACCAACCAAAAAGGGTTCTCCTATGGGAACAAGCTGAATAACCCTATATAGTTCTGGTTAGCACCTTTACTTGTAGGAGTGTATGTGAATGAGTGTGTATATATGTGTGTGTGTGTGTGTGTGTGTGTGTGTGTGTGTGTGTGTGGCAGCGGCCCCGGTGCTTAAACCCCTGCGGTTCCTAATTCATTCTACCTCACATCCACATAAACATCCTGCTGCAACTCCCTCGTGGTTTGTTTATGAGCTCAGCCTCTTCAAACAAAGCCCACACAGGAGGTCGGTTTCATCTCGTATGGCGACGGGGCATCCACAGCAGAAGGCATCACATCATTCACACCGGGAGCCATCACTGGCAGCTATTAAACCGCTCACGAAGAGTTGTAAAATAAAAGGAATAAAAAACACATCAGCAATTACTAAAAACACAAAATAAAATGAAAGCCGAGTGTTTTCTTTGTAGAATCTGCCCGCTTATTGCCATAATGGAGGCATGAGGCACTTAGAGTAAATTGGTAGCTGAAACCCAGCATCCAGTTTCCATTTGCACGCCATGATTTCCCTAATAATCCCCTACCTTCTCTCGTGCCAGGACAATAGAAGACTATTTGTATGATTTGTGGCGCGGCGTATTGTACATAGAGAGGCTGCCTTCTGCTGATTAAACAGTGAAGGAACATGCAGTTCAGCTTACAAAGCTTCTGAGACCAAACCAAGACATGTTCATCCTCGCAGGACTGTGCTAATGTCAGCTTTCTTAGACAAACATCCGTGATGATAAGAGCCGAGTGTAATGACTACAGTGATAGAGAAATTGTTTCCCCTGCGCCCCGCCTGGCATCGCTGGGATACCAGTTTCAGCAGATAGAAAAGGCCAAGAGCCAGCGCCGAGTATTTATTTCTACATGTGATAGTGAGGAGACATTATCTCAGGAAAATAAACGGAAGCGTGCCTGTGTTAGTGTTGGAGGGGTATCACATTTTACAAGTGTTAAAAGTGAAAGAACAATAATTCATCTGTGTATGAATTTTAGGTCTGTATGCCTGTAACACAATCAACTACAAAGCTTTTATAACAACATTTGGTCACATGAGTTTAGTGTGAAAGGGGTAGACCTGATGGTGGACTTCCTCTCAGATTTACAGGGGTTTTAGTGTCTGTCAGTGTCACCGCAGATCCTTAAAAATTCTTAAAAGGCATTGAATTCATTAATCATAAATATATTGTCTCAAATTAGTCTTTCAAAAATCTTAGAAATGCTCAGACATGGGAAATAAGATTTAATGGATCGTTGTTGTTTTTTTGACATTGCATTGTACATTCCCAAAATTGATTAACGGCTGTTTTTTTAAATTACTTTTCTAAAACTCGGGAATCCAATTAGTGGAATCTCACATGCCAATTGAGAAACACGAAATGGCCCAGAAAACCGGTGGATTTTGGCATCTATATATTATCCTGTGTCTGCTGTTGACATTCCGGGATGCTGCTACCATGATGTCGACACAAGCACTTGGTGGAAGTTTAGGCAACACATGCACATGGCAACCAACGCCGGGAAAACACACGCTGCCACGGAAGGCTGGGATCAGGCAACAAAGTCACTGATGGTTAGGATTTAGGGGAAGGAGGTACATGTTAAGGTGAATAAAAAATCCCATCACATCCAAACGCGAAACGAACAACGGACTCCTGCAGGAAAGTCTGGGGTTTGTTGGACCCATCTATATATATACCTATATATATACCTAATTTTAACATTCATGACAACTGGAAGGGGGGTGAATTTTTATAAAACTCACCTGTTTTATTAAGACTCAAAGTTATGTATATTTGAGGACGGGCCACTTGAGTGACAGGCTGTGTGCAAGGTGTCCCTTCTGGTCACTGCACAACAGACTGGTGTCGCTCCTCCACAGCGCCAGTCTCCTGTGCAAATTTTGGTCATTTATTTCTCAAAAAAAAAACCAAGATGTTACAGCTGAAATGCTGACCTCAAGGCTTTAAAATGGTGTACCACAAAACAATGAAACCAACACCAAGTGTAAGACTCAATCAAACAATAGACAATAGTAAGAAAGATTTAGAAAAAGAATACAAACATTTTTGAACAAGTCTCATTATTTTGGTTTTATGGCTTACAACTGTGCAGTTTTTGTTCACTCTTGCAGCTCTTACTGGTGTTTTTTCCAGCCACAGCAGACAGCTGTTTCCAGTAAAAAAAAAACAAAAAAAAAACTTTGATAAACCCACACTACACTACCTGCTCAGCAGCAAACAGCATGCAAAGTTAGCAGCTAGCTGGTGGAAACAGTGGAACATTTATTCATGTCATATTGCTCAGACTGTACAAGCATCAGAGTGGGAAATCAGAGTAACTTGGGATTTCTGACCACATTGTCTCCCATTTGGTGAATAGATGTTCTGGAGTGTCAACACTGATACAATTGATTTAATTAATTTAGAAAGTGCTATGAATTGTTTTATCTGGTTTCACTTGTGAACAAAATGCTCCAGACAAACAACTCAGTAAAAGTAGCTTTATTAGGCTATTTAAATGGTGTGACTACAAGGGGAGCAGTGGAGTTTGGAATACTGCATGAACACTCTGAAGTCTGAAGTCGAATACCCTTTTTCAACAAAACCAGTGCATATATGCTGTTTTTTTTTTAAACATAGGTAAATCTGCTAAGAATAGGCTTGAGGCTGCTTTCCCATTGCGAGTAGAACAGAGCTGTGTACACGGCTCTGCAGCAGACAAGTATGCCTATGTATGTGTGTGTGTTTGTGACAGCTGTGAGCCAATTTTTATAGACTTAAGTAATCATTACACCCAAACTTACCAGAAAAACAATTACTTGAATAAACATCATGGTGATAAGAATTACCTTAAATGATTATTCTTTGATATTTTAGTTTTTAGTTTTGTCCATGTCCAATACCAGCCCGCTCTCAACCTGAACTCGTAAAATACTGCTGCTTTGACAGTGCTTATGACATAAGATTGCAACACCAGATGTACCTTTGTCATCCGCACGAAATGCCGCTGGACGGCGTCAGTTGAGAATGTGGCCAGACGGAACCGGTCTTAGTGTTATTACATGCTGGCGGACAGAACCTGTCACATGTGCATGAAACACGACAGGACAGCATCATGTTGAAATGCTGCTGGTAATACAAGGAATGCAAGGGCGCCTATAGGGTGGATGGGAAGGGGTTGTGGATGTGTCTAACAAACCCCAGATTTTCATGCATGAGTCTGGTGTTTGCTTCTGTTCTGAAGTTGATGTTTTTTCTACACCTTACGCTGTGTCTCCTTTCCCTAATCCTAACAATCCGTGGCAGCGCATGGTTTTGTTGGTGCCCTGGCATTGGTAATGTGCTGTTGTTGCCCGAACATTACCACATGCAGCGTCATGCCACCTTGTGCTTATGTCGACATCACGGTAGCAGCATCCTGGAACATAAAGAACGGACATAGAGGGATAATTAGAGCGTAATATGTAGACATGGACATCCAACTACAGCAAAGCAGCAATATGTGACGAAATGAGGAAGTGTTGCCCTTTCACGAACATGGAGGGGGTGGGTTTTTAGCCTGTGCTGCAGCAAGCCACCAGGGGGTGATCACCATGTTTGGCCTCGTGTCATTTATCTTTATATACAGTCCATGGTCAGATCCATCCCTCGCTCCGCTGCAGCTCCACCCTATGATCCAGACATGGTCACTTCTGTCTCTGAAAGGACAAGGTGATTGAGGTGTTGTCGACCGAAATGCCATATGCATGACTTCAAACGAGAGTCCACAAACAAATGGTTGACATCATGGTAGCTATGCCCGCTTTTTTTATACAGTCGATGGTGGATGCTTTGAAAAGTCACAAATATCTATCAGCCAAGTTAGACACGTTGTAAAAATAGTAGTTGTTATAAATGGTGGTAATGTAATTTAGCAGGGAAAGTCATCAGTTTTATTGTTACCAGAAGAGTGTTAAGTGTTACCAGAGAATGTCTAAGCACCGCAGCTGACTCCAGCAGGATTAAAGAAATGAAACATAGCATTCGTCATCCTTGTATATGCAATCACGTTCCAAGAGCACAGCTCAGGTTCTGCATTATTACTGCGGTATATAAGTCATGGTACCATTCTCCCCCATGCCTGCACCATAAAGAATCCCTGTCACAACACAGAGGTGAATCAGTGGAGCCCCGCAGTTTGAGTTTCCAGTAACGCTGGTGAATGAACTCGTGTCCTGTGAGCCAGGGTCACTGACAGATTGAATGTATTTACTTAACAGTTTCTTTTTTGAATGTGAACGTGCCATCCCTAATTACTTCCTGTCAAAGTGTAACTCTCAACTCATGATAGTAACTCTGGTGATGAAGTCAAAACAGGCTCACCACAGTCATATTCAAATTCACATTTTGTTTTTCCTCACCTGACAGGAGGCGGGCTTTAAGGTGAAGTAACGTTCTGTTGGAAGACTATAAAAGAGTCAAGATATGTTTCAGAAACAGGCTCCTGCTGTGTGTGTAAAGTCTGGAAAAACATGAAGGTACTTGGTGTGTAAGGAGTCTGGGTTTGCTTAGGACTACTGTATGTTTGCTGCACACACACCGCAGTGTGACTCATGAATGTAGGCTGTCTTGTAAGCACATGTGGGCATCGCAAGCCTCAGAAGAATAAAATCAGTCAGTGAGTCCAGAGCCTGACTGAAGTCAAGACACCTCCCCCGAGGCCCGAGTCCTTTCTGTGCAGCAGAGCATACCACACCAGTAGAGGCAGTTTAAAGGTTCCTTCAAAGTGCGAAATAACAACTGGGGGTCTCCCATAATAGTTAAAGCAAACAAAACACGCTGACCCACGCAAATGTGAAATGCAGGCCAAACCTCCAAGAATGTCAACATGGCAGCCACAAAGCATCAGAAACATGCGGCGGCCAAACACCACACACATACAGAGTCTAGATAAAGACTGCAGGGAAAGCAGTGGGAGTAGATAGAGAAGGAGTGGGCTACAATGGGAACAATGGAGAGGCACAAAATTTAAGTTTTTTAGGCACACACAATTCAGACTTGTACACTAACTGTATAGAGCAGTGATACTCAACTTGTGGCCCATGGGACAAAAGTGGCCCCTGATAGGGTGCTGGGTGGCCCCGCCAGCCATTTTCTAATTCATCATAAAATTAAAATGATTCACACTGTGAATTGTTTTTGTACTTTTAGTATCCAAAAGGTGCCAGAGTGCATAAAACAGCATCGAAATAGAGCTTGATTATCATAAAAAAAAGTGCCAGTGGATGATCCCCCACACCGTCCAACAGAGATCCTTTCTTTTAAAATGCACAAATGTCCAAGTATCCTGGAAACATTCCAAACTCTTAGAAATGTAATAAAATCCTAAAAATATTCAAAAATGCTAGAAATGTCCAAAATCCTAGAAACGTTCTAAGATTCTAAAAACGTCCTGAAATCCTAGAAATGCCTTGAAATCCGAGAAATGTCCTAAAATCCTTGAAAACTCTTTAAATCCAAGAAACGTCCTAAAATCCTAGAAATATCCTAAATCCTAGAAATGTTCTAAAATCCTCTAAACCTCCTAAAATCCGATAAATTTCCTAAAATTCTCGAACTGTCCTAAAATCCTACAAACATCCCAAACTCTTGGAAAGGTAATAAAATCCCAGGAATATTCAAAAATCCGACAAATGTCTTAAAATCCTGTGAATGTACTAAAATCCAAGAAATGTTCTAAATTCCTAAATGTCCTGAAATCCTAGAAACGTTGTAAGATCCTAGAAACATCCTGAAATCCTCCAAATGCCTTGAAATCCTAGAAATGTCCTAAAATCCTTGAAACCTCCTTAAACTTTCCTAAAATACTAGAAAAGTCCTAAAATCCTGGTAACATTGTAAAATCTGAGAAATGTCCTAAAATCCTAGAAACACCCTAAAATCTCAGAGGGTTGGTAAAATCATATAAATGCCCAGAATCCTAGACATATCCTAAAATCCCACCAATGTCCTAAAATCCTAGTAACATGTATGGGGCTGCTAGGACAGGCACCTTGCCTCCTGTTATTTTACAAAAGTGGCCTCCAAGCACTGGAGTATCCCTGCTTTAGAGGGGGTAGTTAGAAGGAGTGGAGTACAATGGGAACAATAGACTGCACAAAACATAAGTTTTCTATGAGTATACACAATTCAGACTTGTTCACTAACTGTATAGAGGAGTGGTGCCCTTATCAACACACGCTGTATGTTGCTACAACAGAATGCCTTGTTGTTTGTTTTGTTGTGTACACTCTAATCCTGCCTATTTATAATGGCAGAAAAACAGTGGTCCCCCCCCCCGCACACACACAGGAATGTTAATCTTCCCAAGGGCTTTGGTCAAGAGTCCAGCGAACGCCACACAGCTGACAGGGTCGATCCAAGTACATCCTAGAGCAGGCTGGCTCTTTAAGGAAGTTGCAATTAATGGAAAGCCACAGGAAAGGAAAGAAATGCTGTCCAATAGCATTTTTTAAAGGCCGCCTCATAGTGCAACCACACAAACCGAGAAAAAGCCAGAGATTCCAGTGAAATGAAGCTAACAGAGAGGAAGAGAAGCAAAGGCGACTCATCAGCAACTTTCACCCTGCTGAATCTGCAGGAGAGAATAAAAGTTAACAGCACATAAACTGAAAGAAACAGCCTGTCACACTGTCAGATGGTGTAGAGCTCCCATTGGACTTCTGCTCATGAGTATCTTTGACATGATTGTTGTCATGGCTCGTGGACAAAAGGAGGGTCAAACTGTGTGGACCCTGAGAGGCAGGGATTAAAAGAGCAGGACTAGCATGAAGGGTCTTTTAGAAATATTTTATTTTCAAATTGTTAGAACACCAATGGCTCTCATTGGTGTAAGGTAGTTCTGAAGGGCCCAGTGCACACCTTTATGATGGGCCTACTTTTTATTCATTGATTTTGGACATCAACATGCATATTTCCTAGCAATCATGAATAATGATTATCTGTGTATGAAAAAAAACAAACCACAAAATAAAATGAGAAATTATTATTTTGATTGAATATAGTTTTTATTTGTTTTATAGTTTGTATAGTTAATGTAGAAAATAAACCAGCCCATTCTCATTCCAAAGTCATCAAATACCGCCGCTTTATCAGTGACTTTAGCATAAGAGCTGCGATGCGATGCAGTGTATAATCACACACTGGAGCGCATTGATGCTGCCATTGTTTGGTGCTTTGTAAAAATGCAGGGTCGGTATTAAGGGAGGACTTTGTCACAGCCCTGAAGCGACATCTTTGCGTAAAAGCAGCTATTCTAACTATTATGCCTGCTAAACATAAGCAAATAAGCAATGTGATACTATCATCTTAGCATATTATGCTATAGTCTTGTGAACTGAGCAGCACATGGCATGGCGTGCCATGTGAAGAACTCATATTTTCGTTTTTACTGTTGCTACACTGAAGCAATCTGACTTTTTGTTCCTCTCTGGTGGGTGATTTCCAGAGTTACCTTGAAGGCAGTCTTAATAGCAGAGCTGTCACCTTCCTCTTTCATGGTAAAGGGAATTGAACATGAGTAAGTGGAAAAACGGCTTCAACAAGTCCTCCCCACACTCTATCAGCAGCCTGCAGGATGATGAAATATGCCCTGCACAGCACGCAGAGGTTGAATGGACTTCACTTTGTTTGAAATGTGCAGCAGATAAGCTGGCAACACCTGACTCTATATGACAAGCAGCCTCAAACGCTCCGAAATCCCAACTGCTACTAACAACTGATACTAATTCTGATTCTGGAAATTCTACAGATTGATGCTGGCAAGCATTTGCTTCAGAAAAGGAAGTAATTTAGGGAAGGAATGCAACAGGGTGTGACTGTCTTTGTGTCCAGATGAACTGCTTTAAGATTTATAGTTAACAAAGGAGGAACATGAGATATAATTTGTGAGTTCTTACAAGATGAACGTCTGCTCCACAGCCTTCTTTCAGCTCACCCCCACTAGAGTTCTTCCTATATCTGGTTTGTGTCATGCATCACGTGGTTTGTGAGGTCTCTCATTTATTTTCGGCCTTATCACATATACCAGAGTCTGGCCAGCATCCCACACCAGCCACAGGTCATTTCAACGCTACAGTAGCCAAACTGCAGCTATAGTTAATGAGTCGTAAGCTTTTGGGAGCGAGTACAGTGGGCCCTCTATCATCAAATAGAGGTCACCACTTCCCCATCTGCTTAATATGCTCCAGCTTTTGTCTGGCAGCCATTTTAAAGCATTGTTTTGCACGGACCCGAAAAAAGGTCAGAGGTCCATGTGCTTGGAATCCACTTTACAGGAGTTCTATCGGTCCGTGGCTAACTTTATGCGTCCGCCAGATACTTTGACTCTTTTAACTGTCAACTAGATTTATAGTGATGGTGAGTTAGCAGTTAAAGTGTATGAAGACGCAACACACACACAGCAGTCATGGAACAAATATGTCACTTTTAAATACTGGCACTGGGCTTGGGTGGTATCATATATTTCATACTTTCATAGCTGCCTGAAAGTTCACCGGGGTATATGGTGCATGAGTTTGGCGAGTACCCTATTTAATTTCAGCTTTGCAGATCAATAAATATGAAATAGAAAGAAAAGTTTGTACATAATCACAAATACTTTCCTTATTAAAAAGAGAAATACAATGTAAACCTTTTAAATTCAACTTTCTCTAAGTCACAGAGGACTGACAAGGCTTAATTACTTCATTTATGCGTCATAAAACACTTCATTCGCACTCAACAGAAACAAAATAAAACTCACCCCAAACCATCTTGGTTACTCTTTCTAGTAATCTAGTTAGTAAGTCCACTGTTCCAACAATCACCAGCTCTGGTTTAGTTGAAATAGATCCTTAATTCACCAGATCGGATGTAAAAAACATGCTGCTATTCCCCATGGTCCATCTCTGCCTTCTGGCCACCAGCTGTTTACAGTCCTGTAGCTTCTCGCTCCACCACTAGGTGTCACTGTGTCTTTCAGCTCAGCTGCCTGTTCCACCAGTAGAGACTGCACACTGAGCTCTGGTGGTACATGCTGTGCACTACATACAGTGAGTTTAACCCTTTGAAACCTAAGCAGTTGGCTTGATTTCTTTCAAAAACAAGGAAAGAAGGAAAAAAGCAAAGAAAGGAGAAATGACCCCCCAAAAATAGCAAGAAATAAGTAAAGGGGGGGGACGACAAGGAAATGAACTTGGAAAAACCCTTATTATATTATGTAATCGAATTTCAAATATGTAACTATGATAATTGTAAAAATAGTTTTTCCTGTGCTTTTTTTTCACGAAACACTTTTCCCTAGCTTTTTAAAATAATTTTCTAAATATTGCTAATCCAATTTCTTGTAATTTGTGGGACATTTCTTGCCAATTTGCTCATTGCTTTTTTTTCTATGTTTCTGAAAGAAATCGTACCAATTTGCTCGAGGTTCAGAGGCTTAAATACTTGTGATAGGTGTCTAAAAGCAGCACAAGAAAAGTGATGTTTCAAAGAGGAAAGAGGAGCTCCTGTATTTATATCAGTATCGAAAAACATACCTTCGGGATTTCTAAATCCCCTGGTATATGGTGATACCGCCCTAGCCTGACTGGCACAGTATGTTCAGTTTAAGTGATGAATATCTTGGGTTGGTATAGCGGCTGAATAATGTTTACTTGATGCACGAGGAGGCAGTGGCTGTGTGTGTTAACGCTCTCATCCTCCGCTGTGTGCCTGGCTACACTCTCAGTGGGGAGTCGGGGAGTCTGTGACACAGCAGCTGGGAGAGCTGATCTCATTATCGGGCCAATGGGAGGACTGCTGAGCTGGGCATTCCTCTGTGGCAGCAGTGGAGGGATATGCACAACTTTCTTTGACTAAAGATGTAGAAATAAAGCGGGAGCATAAAGAAACTGTGGGAGAGGAGAACAAGCTGCTGCAAAAGTTCTCACAATAGTTGACAACTTGGATGACATGGAGTTTAACTTTGTATCTGTGAATGATGAACTGCTGAGATTGGCTATTTTTAACTTTCTGGCATGTCTGCTAAATTCTGAATTAGATAATGACAGGAAAGAGGCAGAGGGGGAAATGAAGTGTAATGTAAATCATGGCAGGGAGTCAAACTGTGTCTTGGCTGCGGGAGTACAACAGCATCAATCACACCTCGAGAACAGCCTCCTTATCCAGCAGATAAGGAGCTGCTACTACGTGCTCTCTCTCTGTGTGTGTGTGTGTGTGTGTGTGTGTGTGTGTGTGTGTGTGTGTGTGTCCCATGAGTTTGGCTGTTAGATGTCATCCACTGCTCAGATTGGAATCTGCCGTACTGATCAAAAAGGAAACGGGGCAGACAGGCTGATTGCGTTACGATTGACTGTGATAATTATGAAAGAGGCTGTTACTATACAGACACACACACACACACACACGTGCACACACTCCCCTATGTGCTGAACAAAATTAAACTGTGAATCAACACAAGCACCTAAACGGGTTTACCTTTTATTGAATGATAAACCAAAGTCAAAAGTAGAGATTAAAGATGATCATTCTTGACCTCAGAAACTGTGAAATCATCAGCTATATTGTGTTTTTTTTTATCATATCACATGACATTCATCAGCAGATGGAGTTTGTCCAGTTGTTGTAGAATTGTATGTGTAGCCCGTTTAACCCTCTGAAACCTGGGCCAACACCACTCTCCTTGTGCTGCTTTCAGATGTCTTTTACAATATTTAAATCTTTGAACCCTAGCCAAATTTGTGCAATTTCTTTCAAAAACCAGATATGTACGACTGATACTTTTCTATTAATTTTACTGTCCCACCATTACAGGACAATATGAGAAATGTTGAACACATTCATGAAAAGTTCCACCTGTTTTTAAGGTTTAATCTTAGGGGGAATCAAAGTTTTCTGGAGTCTCCTTGTTTCTTTTGGACTCTCTTCGTAGCTATTTTGTTGTAAATTTGCTTTGGCCAGGTTGGAATTACCTTAATGTCAGTGAAGCAGTTTCAGTTTCAGCTGAGTGGAGCTGAAATGAGCTGAACTGTGGGCTATTTCAAGAGAAATGGAGAGAAAATGTACAAGAGGGGAGAGAGAGAGAGACGTGAGGGCAGGAGCGCTGTTGGATCTGTGACAGGAAACTTTTCTTGTTGCTGCTCGGCTCTTCAGCAGCAGTCACACAGAGGAAAAACATAGGAGAAATGTCCCGCAAATTTCAAGAAATAATAGGATTCAGAAAATTATTTATAAAAAAGATCCAGGCAACTGTATTTAAAAATTAAAATTAAAAATCCTAATTGTATAATTAAAATTATATTTACAGAATTATGTCATCTTTAAGCTTTTTTCCAGGTCATTGCCCTTATTTATTTACTTTAACCTTTCCAGTTCTTGTTTGTTTGCAAATTTTAAGGTAAATTTCTTGAACTTTTTTCCTGATTTTCTGCTCAAATCTGTTGGATTTCTTCTGAAGTTGCCTTCTTCCCAAGTTTTTGAAAGAAATCAAGCCAATTTGCACAGGTTACAAAGGGTTAACTGACAAATGATTGCAGATTCGAGCCTCACAAAAGTGCTGATTTTCTCAGATTTTATTGGAATACCTGTGTTTGGACTCTTAGTCTGACAGTTTTCGCAGATGTCTCCTTGGTTTGGGGAAATCAAGGGTCATATCAATTAACCCATTAAAACCTAAGCCAATTTATTTAATTTCTTTCAAAAACAAATGGGGAAGGCAACAACCACTTACCAAGACATGCCACAAAACTTAGCAAAAAAAGGGGGGAAAAGGAAAAAAAAGAAAATTATTTGAAAATAAGCATAAAATAAGCCACAAATCAAACAAGAAAATGACCTAGAAAAAATGCAAAAATTACCTATCTATCTATCTATCTATCTATCTATCTATTTTTTTTCTGTGACATCATTTGAAGTATAACATTGTCATAATTATAAATATAGTTTTCTCAACATTTGTCCCTTTTTTGGATATTTTAATATTTAATATTTTTCTAAATATTTCTTGCAATTTGGTCATTTGTCACGGCCTTTTCCCCTATGCTTTCAAAAGAAACCAAACCAATTTGCTCAGGATCATATAGCTTGTAAAAGGTGTCTGAGTGCAGCACAAGATGATCTGACTGATGATCCAGGTTTCAAAGGGTCAAATAAGCCAACAAGTAATTACAACAAACAACAAAAACAAAATGGATGAACTGGTAATGAAATGATTTTTAGTTGCAGCTCTGATATGAGTTTTATGAGAACATGCATGTCACTTATCACATGTCGCTCAAATAAGTCATTAATAGAAATGAAATAATAAATCAACAAATTATTTGAGAAAAAAATACTTGCATAATAAATGCATAAATACATACATACATACATAAATATATGTGTATATTATGTATACATAAATAATTTTGTTTCCGTTATGAATGCCACTTTTTGGGGCCATAATGTTGAAATACCAGTTTCAGATTCAGCTGAATGGAGCTGAGTTGTGGGCTATTTCAAGAGCAACAGAGAGAAAATGTACATGTGAGGGAGGGAGAGAGAGAAAGAAACGGAGAGAAAGAGACAGAGGGAGGGAGAGAGAGAAAGAAACGGAGAGAAAGAGACAGAGGGAGGGAGAGAGAGGAAGAAACGGAGAGAAAGAGACAGAGGGAGGGAGAGAGCGCGCTGCTGGATGTGTGACAGGAAAGTTTCGTTGCTGCTCGGCTCTTCAGCAGCAGTCACAGCGCTCCGCTTCACTTCACCGTCTGAAATGCACTTGACTGGACCGTGCGGGGTTTGCGGGACTGGATCACCCTGTGAAGTCATGGAGCTCCATCTTCATTTACCGACAGCGCGTCACTGAAGACACACAGTCGCACAACCGGGAGACGTTTTATTTTTTAAAGGATCAACTTTGGAACTAAATGACATTAGTTTACATTTGACGCACCGCGGACACGAGGATGGAGACGCTGTTTTACCTGCTGGCCTTCACGCTGGCCCGGGTTTGCTCGGGTCTGGGATACGCCGAGTCCAGTATTCAGTCGGGACAGAGAGCGGCCAGCAGACACAGGTACGGAATCGCACGTGCGGACACGTTTTCACCTGCGACCTGTTCACCGTTTGGTGGCTTTGTGGCAGAAATGGAGAAGAGATGCTGTTCCCAACTTTCATAGGATAAACTTTGCTATGAAATCCATTATGACGGTCAGGGTACTTCAACTGCGCCTGTGGTTCCCAAAATGAGCTCCGCGGACCGTCACGGGTCCTGTAGGGTCTGCCAGTGGCTCGTTCATAACAAAAATACAAAATAGTGTCCCAGCTAGCTTTTTTTTGGCTGGTTAGAGCAACATTATCTATAAACATAATATTTTTTGTTTACATATCACATTTCATTTTCTTAAAAAACAATAAAAGTTAAGTAATTTAAGGCCTAAATAACCTCTGAATGTTGCTTTGAAATGTTTTTCTTTGTTCTCATGTAACTTTGTGGGAATGTTTTATAAGAGAACAGTCTATGATCTGTCACTTCTCAACATCCCCTAAACATCCTCAGCATGTTGCAGTTATAACATTACATCTTTGTCAGCACTTAACCTTATGGGAACATTTTTTGCAATGATAAACATCCCTAAAACGTTCTTTGAAAATTAAGTTAAAATGTTCTCTTTAAAACATTGTTGCAACTTGCAGGTAATGTCAGCCAATACTGTGGGAACATTCCCTGCTAGCTAGAGTAGGGCTGAAACACCTGATCGATTAACCCTTTGAAATCTGGATCAACATCATTTTACTTGTGCTGCATTCAGATTAGGGCTGCAAACTGCAACACTTTCTTTAATTGATTATTGGTAAAATAAATGATTGATTCATTAATGGAGTCATTGTTATTTGAAAAAAGAAAAACATGAAAACCGTTGAACTCTGAGCACACTGGTGCGACTTCTTTCAACAACGTAGAAAAAAGGCAATGAGTTAAGTAGGTTATTGCCTCCCTGCTATGTTTTTGAAAGAAAATCAAAACAATTTGCTTAGGTTTCAAAGGGTTAATCGTTTTAAAGAGACATCAGTCCAAATACAGGTAAAATGAGGAAATCAGCACTTTTGTAAAACTGGAATCTGCAATCAATATTCAGTTAACCCTTTGGAACCTGGGCTTGAATTTTTTATTTGTTTATTTTTTTTAAACATAGGAAGCAGGCAATGAGCAACTTTAGAAGAAATAGCCCAGATATAAGCATGAAATTAGTTAAAAAAAAAAAATACTTGAAAATTAACAAACAAACAAAAACTGGAAATTTAAAAATACATAAATAAAAGTGATTGATTTGAAAAAAATGCCTAGATATTAAAATAATTCTGTAAAAAAAAACATATCAATTCTGATTATTATAAATATAGTTCAAAATTCTAATTATATAATTAAACAAGTAAAAACAACAACAAGGAAGTGGAAATGTATTTTTAAAAAATATTTTATTCTATTTTTTTTTAGGTATAAAATTGTTATAATCATAAATGTAGTTTTCTGGACATTTTACCCTTTTTATGGATATTTTTCTAAAAAACCCTCCCCTCTTTTTGAAATATTGAAATATTTGAAATATTTTTGCAATTTGATCTCTAAATTAAAAAATAAATTCTCAGTTTTAAAAGGGTCATACAGCTTATAAATGGCATCTGAATACAGCACAAGAAAACTGATGTCGATCAAGGTTTCAATCAGTCAAAACAAACAAACAACCAAAAAAAATGGGGTTGCAGGTGTTAAGTGTTTTACTAGAATGTGCACTTTATTTAATGCCACATAAACTCACTCAAATAATAGATCATTAATAGAAATAAAATAATACATTTGTAAATTATTTGAGATAAAAATACCAGCACCAAAAATCAAAAAAAAAAAAAAAAAAAAAACTTACATAGGAGGCAGAATATGGCAAAATCATCTCAATGTTGATCATTTTCTTTATGAATGTCACTTTTTGAGGACATATTGTGAAAATACCATTGCATGCAGAAGTACAAAAAGTGTAAATTGTTATTTTCAGAGGAAAGATGTCATTGGTGACACCACAGGGGCCCTCTGTGAGTGCGGGGTGATGGCTGGGTGGCGGGATGTGATGAGTCCGGGGGCCAGAGCTGGACAGGGCTTACAGGGATTATAGATATTTACTGTTTCAGGGCCCCGAGTGAGGAGTTTTCATGGGGCCTGGAGTTTCTTGCAGCTTCAGCCTTGTTGGAGGGGAATTCATCATTTTGGCAAGTAAATGTGAGTGGACTCTACAGGGAGTAATGAGCTGCAGGGAAGATGAACTTTGGACGTCATTAATCCAGAAGACTGATAGTGTATAGTGTTGGAATTTGAAATTGAGTGATTCAGATTTAGGATTCCTAAACTGCCATCTTGGCCTCTTTTATGGAACGGTGAGGAAATCATTTTGATCTTAGAAGTGGCTGATTGATAGTCTCTCGTAAATTTTAGAGATGTCTGTTGGGGTCCCTGCTCATAAAGCTGTTAATGCTGTCAGTGAGCCAACACATGCGTGTTTTTATTGTGCTGTTGCAGCCCCGTGGTGTGTTATTAGCATGTAATTGAGCTTCTGCCTGTTGGACGCCCCCCTCACCTCTGCGGACACATGTGCGACTTGTTCGTGTGCGTGGAAATGAAGGAGTAAGGATGTTTGGTAAAATGAATGGCTGAGAATGTGTGTGTGTGTGTGTGTATGAATAAAAGGGAGAATGAATGACAGAGTCCATCTCTCACATATGGTATGTGTCTGTCTGCATGCCTGCATGTGTTTGTACTTAGTGTGTGTGTGTGTGTGTGTGTGTGTGTGTGTGTGTGTGTGTAAGGCAGGCCAGGCTTCTGGGATCTGCAATATGAGCTTCTGTCAGGTTTCTCTCCACATCAGAGCTCAGTGTGCGGCTGCTGCCTGACTGATGAGCCCAGAGTGTATTAAATATCGGACATAGCCGCCGTGATGTCACCCACTGGTTTATGGACTCCTGTGTTTAAGCCTAGGGTATGGCACAGGGTCCCAGGAAGTGCGTTGTGCTTTGAAGCTAATTTTCATAGTGGCCAGAAAGAGTAATTACATCTGTCACAACTTTTTAATTCATGTACATGGTGAAAAAAACATCTGTAGGTTGGTGGATAATTTTTTATGTAGCTTCACAACTGATGCAAAATGACTAATTTTACTGTCTGGATTTGATCCAGTCGGTCCGACCACATTTGAAAGGCCTAGAAACTGCACAATTAAATCATTTTATCCCTATTCGAGCTAGCCAAGCTATGTAGTACAGCTTTGGTTTACTATGACAGTGCTCATGATAATGCTTATAAAACAGTCTTTAAACTATTGAAACAAAATGTACTTTACAGAAAACTGAATATTAGACTTCTGACCCCTAATTTCCACCTGATCCGTGTTTGGTCCGGCTCCGCTTCGTCACGGCAGACGGAGCAAATAGATTACACTCTAGTCTATGTGTTATGTTCCACTGGCTCCGCTGCGATTCGAATCGACTCTGTCTTAGCTCCATCTGTCCGGATCCTTGCGACTCAGTCATGCAAGGCTTCTGTTTTTGCCGGACGCCAGAGCACTTTGCATCAATTAAGCAGAGGACAGACAGGAAATTAGACAGCGACAAAACATTAAAACATACGCTTAACTTTCAGAATAAAACACCCCTTGTTAACGTCTGATCGTGTGTCACGTAACTACATCGACAAAACGTCACAATGAGCAGATCCAGGCCTGTATTCAGATCAGAGGTTTTCGGAGATCACCACTGACACTATAGACACATCCTTTATATAAGGACAACCATAGAAAGGAAATGGCCATATTGGGAGTTATGGGAGTGAATGGAGTTATTACTTCTTCTTCTGTACTGATATAAATGCGCGACTCTGTAATTCAGCGGGAACTCCTCGGTCTCGCCAATCCAGCTGAACCGGCAGTGCTGCACCATGTCGGACTCAAACCGCAACCAGTGGGAGTTGCCGGATGAGGGAACAGTGAAAAAAACCACAGCTGAACCGTTCCGCAACGCACATGCAAGATAGAAATCCTGGGTGATGCTGCACCCTTAATTATACATAACTTTAAATGGGCGAGTTATTTAAAAATTCAATCCTGGAACAGTTGTCATGAATGATGAAATTAGCTACACAAACCAAAACCGTTTTTCTGCCAGGCTGTAAACATGTTTATTTCAACTGTTAAGTTGACCATTTTAACATGGAGGTCTATGGAGATTGGCTAACTTTTGGAGCCAGCCTCTAATGGCTGTTAGAGGAACGTCAGTTTTTGGCACTTGTACGTTAGCTTCATTTTTCAGCTCTGGATGTTGCTGCTCGGTGATGACACATGAATGGTTGGTCTCTTTGGTGTATGATGGAGCTGAACTGTTGGATACTGTGAATGACATAAAGAAGGAGGCATACAAAGAGTTTGGCACAGGGCAAAAGATGGAAAACATTTTTAAAAAAAATGGAAATAAGGATAAAAAGTCATGATAAGGATATGTAATTAGAGGAGAGGGAAAAAGATAAAATATCTGAAGGAGAGAGGGTGAGAGGAAAAACAAGAAAATAAGACAAGAAACTGTAGAGGGAGAAAAGAAACAGAAGATCTGTTGAGAGGAGAGAGAAGGCGAGCAGGCGTGACAGGAGAGAATGAAGGAGTAAGGAGGTGGGGAGGAGCAACACGACAGGAGAAAAGACAGACTGACAGTGGAACAGAAGATAGGGCCTGGGTCCTTAAATGCCTTTCCCCTGCTGAAACCAGTAAGCTATGAAGGAGTCTGTATGGCTGGCCTGTGACGTACACACACACACACACACACACACACACACACATACACGCACACACTCACAAAAATAAACCACACGGACACACAAAGTGACGCATCGGGGGGAAGAATGCGCTGGCCCGTGGCATTGCGGTTTGCCCCTCTGACATCCGTTTGAACTCAATTGATCTGTTTTGACAGATGTGTGAAGTATTCCATAAGTGATAAAGGCTGCTGAATGAAGTGGAGACATCCAGCAGGGTCTTACAGCAGGCTCAGGAGGACCCCGAGCTGTCCGACACATCTCCTGCCAAAATGTCAGAGCAGCACGTCATCCCGCCAGCTCCAGACGGCGGCGCAGGAAGAGAGGAAAGAGCGGCTGGATGCAGGTGGACTGCTGATCTGTTTAGGCTTATGGACAGTATGAAGGACAAAATGTTACATCACCACTGGAGGGTGGATTGGATTAGATACAGAGCGCGCTTCTTCAATGTCTTTCTCGCTCGTGGTTTTCTTTACATTAGTGCTATCACACGTTACTGGAGTTCAGTTGTTTTTTTATGGCCTACTGCTTTGTGGTTTGTAACAGGAAAAGCACAAAAGCCACAGAAACAAACACTGTATTCTGGGGCCATTAGCTCAATAATGGGCAAAAATACGTGGACAAGCCAAATAAATTAGGTAACAGCATGAAAAAAAATCTGTATGCTTCTGCATAATCTAGGGCTGCCCCTCACTCTCAGTCAACTGAGATTATTTCAAGATGAGCAGTCTGGTTTGGGGTTTTTTCGCAAGTCAGAGTGCTTTGTAGTGTACTTCTGGAGGCGTTTTGGTCCCCTGATTTTGCTGTGGAGTGAGTGCTCTTGACTTACATGCTGCTTTTTGGTTTGTAGTATAAACTCAAAGATTCGAAACATCAGTCAGAGACCCCTCATTTTACCCAGATTGCTTTAAGTCAATCAGTCGGCTCTTGTTTATTTTCTGCTTGTCAGCGTGTAGTGTACATCTGCAGATGTTTGGGTCCCCAGAATTTGCTGCATGGTGAGTGCTCATGACTTACATGCTGCTCTTTGGTACAAAGAGCTGCGGACATGCAGGCAGCGGCACAGAGAAGGAGAGAGGAGAGACTTAATGCAACACATTTTATTGCTTTTGTTTGATGTTTAGTGAACTCATGGAATAAATTGTACATCAGTGTTTTAGGTTGATAGAATATCTACGGAGCTACCCTTGATGGTGCAGTGGGTTTAGGCCATCTGGGCACAAAGACAGAATAATTGTCAGTAATTAAAGATGCACCATTGTTAGTTACTGTGTTTAAACTTTGATGGTTCAAAATATAGCCAGCCTCAGATTGGCATTTCACCTTGTAATACTGACATTGTTTTGGAACTGTGTCCGTGACTTTCATTGCTTTCTGTTGGTTGCAAGTTGCTCATGAAAGATGACCATCATGAACAAAACGTGTTGACATATTTGGTTGTGGCTGTAAAACCGTTGTCCTACATTGCACAGTGAGAGCGGTTCAGTGATGGATATCATGACATGCGATAAAAGGCCTGATATAAAATTCTGACATTTTTAAAGATTGTTTTTTTGGCATTTTTGCCTTTATTAGATAGGACAGAAGATTGATAGTGTGATAGGGAGAGAGAGAGGGGATGACATGCAGCAAAGGCAAGCTGGAATCGAACCCGTGGCTGCTACAGCAAGGACACTGCCTTCATTCATGGGGCACCTGCTTTATGCACCGAGCCACCTGACACCCCAAAATTTTGACATTTTTAGACATTTGGGATGACCCTAACACTGTGTGGCTGCTGTTGTATATTGACCAACCAATAGAAATGCAGCATGCACTGATCAGCGCCACACTGCTAAATGTGGGTAGATGCTAATAAATACTCCAAGCTCTCGTTGCAAAATTGGCGTGCCAAGTTGGCCTCTTTTCCCTAACCACAACCTCGTCCACATTTTCCTCCTCAGACATTTTTTGACACACATAAATCACACTATAACAAGGGCTGGATTCATGTTTGTTTCATTTTTCTTTTACCACGACAGGGACGTAGAGGGATGACGCACACTGGTGAAGCTTTGATCTTGCGTATTGACAATCAGTTGACATATGTTATAGCCTATGTTTCAGTTGCCGTTGTCATCATAATCTGCGTGCATCAATCTTGATGTAGTTTATTAGATCAATGTCACACAGTGTAGCTGCACTGGATTTATAAGATTGATACAATCTCACAGTTTATGTCAGATGACAAGCAAAAAATCATTCCCCCAAATTCTGCAGATTTTCATTATGGATCGCTGAAAAGTGTGAAAACTGAAAATCCCATTTGGGTCTAGTTATTCATGATGATTTAGAGGGATTGCTTTTGTCTATTTATTGTTTTTTTAGTGAAATCCTGCAAAGTGTATCTTTAAGCTTCCTTTAATAATAACCGCAGAGCACTGGTTCCAGTGCAGGAGTCGTTTCTTTACGAATTATTTTCAAAGAAGCAATTATGCAAAAGCTGTGACAGCATTATTTATCTTCCACAATTTACTGTGTGATTGTGAACAAGCGTGGTCACTACAATAATGATAGCATGCCAGAATGCGACTGTATGTCGCCAGGAGATTAGACTGTGACCGGATTGACCTCAGAGAGGATCCACATTCACTTCATCTGTGTGGTTCTCCACTCTCTGCTAATTAGGCCAGTAAATAGATCTCATTCGATATGGTAATGTGAATGTGGGAAAAGAGATTCTTTCCGGTCTCAGCCATTGTAACTTAATTACCATAGTTCCCAGCATGCAGTTCATTCCAGAAAGCTTTCTTTACCTTGTTTAGATAAACTTACGGAAAACTATAGAGATTTGGACCCCTTCCCAACATTCACCCCATCCCACCACACATCAACAACTCCAACTATACACCTCCTCTTAACCCTTTGAAACCTGGAGTGACATCACTTTTTATTGTGCTGCTTTTAGACGCCTTTCACAAGCATTTAAACCTTTGAACAAGGAATTTAGTTGTATTTAGTTGTATGTAATGAGCAACTTAGTAAGAAATGTTTCAGAAATTGCAAGAAATTCGTTATAACTACAATAATTGTAGCTATCGTAATTACAAATTTAAAATTATGTAGCAGAATTTCTTGAAATTCTAAAAAAAATAATATTTTTTCCATTTTCTTTTGTCTTCCTTTTTACTTTTTATTAATTTTTTAAAAATTTTATTTATTTAATCTTTTTTATAATTTATGCGCATTTTATTTTATATGATTATTATTATTATTTATTTATTTCTAATTTTTAGGTAATTTTTTTTTGTACTTTTACAAATTTCTTGACTTTCTCAACTTTGGGTCATTTCTCCTTGCGTTGCTTATTTTCTTCTCCCAGTGTTTTTTTTTTTTTTTTTTAAAGAAATCAGTTTTCTCAGGTTTCAAAGGGTTAACTTAAACAATACATGAAACCAAATGACAAGACTTTGAAATAGTGAACTTCTGAGCAGCTAATTAAGTTTTACCTGCATAAATGGCCTGTGCTATTTTGGGGCACCAACAATTTTAAGGGCTTTGAGAGGGCTTATGTCTCGAATGCACACGTTTCCATAAATGGTTAAAATTCAAGTGAGCCACAAAAAAAGTCCTGCGGCCCTCTGAACGTTGACATATCGGAGCAATAATGCTAAAGCAAATGGCAGTATCGCCGACATTCTCTATATATCTTCGTGACCGCCAGGCTAAACAATCAGAGCTGAGTTTACACAGTCACGCTGTCCCTTAATGCTGGAGCAGGTCCAAAGGGAAAAATGGTGTGTGTGTGAGTAAAACTCCACTTTTAAGACAGTGCAGAGAGACTAGAAGAATGTGTGTGTCTGCCTTTGTGTTTGTCTGTCGGCGTGCGACCACTCGAGCATGACTGAGTGCACTCGAGTGTGTGTGTTGTCGTGTGTGACAGTCTGTGTGCTTTGCGGTGTGTGTACAGGGGTATACCTTTACAAGGACGTCGGAGGGGTGCTTGACCTCTGTAACACAGTTCAAAAGCAGAGACACACCCCCCCTTCCATCCACTCATTCAGGGCGCCATCCACGCCTTCCCTTGAAGCTAAATGAAAGATCCCACAACAATAGGCGCCGCCAAGTGATTTCTTTGTTAAAGTAGTAAACCTCAGCTCCCCTTTCTTTCTTTCATTCCTCCTTCCTCCCACTCACTCTGTGTCACTTCAGTCAGTGACTTTTCCACCGTCCTCCTCTGCAGGCTCATGCAGAGACGCTGTTGGATAAAATTTTGCGTGTGGGACGAGATGTCAGACCGCGGCTTCCTGCTCGGCTGTGAGGTTTCTGTGTGCTGTTTTATAAGGAGGTGAAATTTATTGGGGGATAAAGTGATGCTCAGACAGGTGCAAGAGTTCCACTCATGCTGAGTTATGGCTCAATAAATAAAAAATAAGACGTCAGGATGGAGGTTTCACTGCTCGGTGGCTGGCAGAGAAGTCATGAAAACACTGTTACTGTGTGTGTGTGTGTGTGTGTGTGTGTGTGTGTATGTGTGTGTCTGTGAGAGAAGGACAAAATGTGTTTATGTTCATTAACATGTGTGTAATAGTGTTGAGACTGTCTTCCTGTGCTTATTTGTAAGTCAGTCTGGGTTTGCTTTTTCAAATGTTCAAAGTCAAACAGCTCCTGATTTGCTAATCCTACTTTGTGTGCCAATATTCTCTTATTTGGAGTTCTGGAGAGATAAGTCACACTTTTTAGTGTTGTGTTTCCTTGACTGCACGTTTCATCATGTGTCCATATTAACACGTTCACACTGTGGGCCCAAATCTGATTTTTTTGCCTTCATATGTGACCATAGACTCTATATAAAGATGGACAACATGACAGCTCCCCCAAAGTGTAGCTTTTCAATCTGTATCGCCCCCTGGTGTCAGACTGCATTATAGGTCATAAAGCCCTCCCCTCCATGTTAGTGAATGGTACACAGGCCAAACTAAAAACTCAAAGTACACTCCAAATAAATGTCTCCCAAAGATGGTTTCTGTTACTGAAGGCAGTTCTCATGACCCTGATGTTTGCTCAAGTGTTTGTTTTTATGATAAGTTCGGCTTTAATTAGTTATTCAATTTAGTTCTACAAAAAGGGGGCTTTTCTGCCATTATTGACAGATGCGACAGTTAATGTGTGCAATCACATTCATTGTGGCTGCTCGTGATTGGTCGGATGGGTGTTTTGGCGGGAACTCCCCCACAGCCCTCAATGACATCACCATCACAAGATGGTGATGTCTGTATCTCGGGGGTAAGTAGGGGTGCATTGGCCATCTTTATATACAATCTGTGTGTGTGACCCAGATGTGATTGTTTAATGCCAGTGTGAACAGCACCAATCACATGGAATCTGATCGTTTTCAAATTAGATCTGGGCCTCTTTCATATGTGGTTCCAAGTCAGATACAGATCTGATTTTTGAAATGTGACCTCAGTCTGAACAGTCATGTGACCCGCATCAGAATTCAGTGCGACTTTTACTAGATCGACGTCCTTCTGTTAAATGAAGAAAACTTTGTCAGCCCGTCCATCTGTCTGTTTGTCAGTCTGTACCCATTTTTCTCCTCGATGGGTTGCCCAATCAACCTGAAATTGCACATGGGCTTTGAGAATTGCCACAGGTAGAGACTGAAGAAGCCCTTATTATTCACTCACTGCCCGTGTCTGTTTTGTGACGTCTTGTCTTTACTCTTGGCATGTGGGCAGCATCAGGGCCATTTTCACAATAAGTGGAACAATAAAAGACATCAAACTCAGCATGTGAGTTTTTTCAGATGACGGATTAAAAGAAATGCGTTTAAAAAAATCAGACTCAGTGTGCAAAGGCCTCCAGGGTTAAGGTTAGGAGGTGGGGGTTCACTCAGAGTTCACACGGTTCCAAACACTGGTCTCCTGGGGAGAGTCCCATGTTCTTTGCTTTTTATCCCTCAGCTTCTGGCCCCCTAATTCAGACCAAACTCATCTTTGAATTCGGTCATCACTAGGCGGATTTTCATTAACGCTTAAATTGCTCAGATTGTGAATAGAAAATACACCTAATGGAAACACGTCAATTTAGAAAAAAACTCCTGTTTATTGCAAAAAAAGTTTTTATGCCTTTTATCATATTTCAGGTGATTTAAAAAAGCTATATTTCACCAAACTGCAATGTAAACACTTTTCGGCTTTTCTAGGTCACATGTTGCTATGGCTATGTTCCTGAGGGCATGATGTAGCAGGTGCTACAAGAGCTGTTAGTGCCAGAAAAGCAATCACAGAGAAGTGACATTCACATCCTGAGCTGCAGCAATACTATACTAAGCTCAGTGGTCACACAGTTTTGTCAAACTAACCAAGGTAACAACCAGATCTAAACAGCGGGCTAACGACTGGACTGGGACAAAGCAGAGCAGGCTCAACAACCTGACGCAGTTTCCCAGCATGTACTCCACATCTCCACCAAAAGTCCACAAGTATCATGCACCGTTTGCAACACTGCATCATAGAAGTTAGTCAGCACAGCACCATAAAAAACTCACTTCCACCTTTTTTACCAGCAAATTCTCCTGAACAAAGTGGCTCACCCATGAGCAACATCCTGTATCTTTTTATCTTCATCTTTTCAGCACAATCTGATCCCACGAGTCAGACTGGTGAGTCAGCCCTTTGACTCTTCACCCATCCGTTCCTCAAAACAGATGGAGGAAGATCAGGCAGTGAGGCCTCATGTTCTGCAGGCACCCGGACTTTATAGCACTCCGAAACAGGCAGGTCTGATCAGACGCATCACAGCTCTGTGCACACGCCATGGTGCAGGCTGGAAAACCCCCTGGATCACTCCCACTCCCACTCCCACTCTCCCACTCTCCCACTCTGCCTGGCAGTGTGACACACACTGCCAGGCAGAGTGGGGAGTCAGCCACACTGCCAGCTGCTCCCAAACTGAAATATCCTGGGAACACCCGCAGGTGTTGACTGACTGCACTTCATCATATTGAGGAAGTCAACCAGATGTGGATTTGCCAAACCAATCATCAAAGAACCAGTGGTGACAAAGGTCGCCTGTGTCTCGGCCGAAAAGTTACACTTGAACACACCACAAAAACTACAACCAACTGGAGCATATGTTCTGCAGTACCAGCTAATTTTAATTTTTATTGATACTGATACCATCATCAAGACTCCTTAACAATCCGAGTCCTTATCGATAGCACTACCAATACGCTATTATTTGGTGGAAAGGCAAAGCAACTTTTTTTTTTAATATTTAGATTTAAATATTTAGTTTATAAAATCCTAGTAGTTTAAATGATGAATTGTAAGATGTTGATGTTACATTTGATCACATCATGACCACGTTTTATTTACCTTTGCCTAGTAGTCCTTTTACTGATCCGACCTTGAACAAAACCTTATGGAGCCTGTTCATTTAGCTAATTAGCTCTTATCCTGCCGATTTCAACATGCATTTCAACGTTGCATTACTATTTTTAACTGATGGGACTTGCTACAAAGTTTGGGTGTGCTTCCCACTTCTACTGTGAGTGGATGATGATCAAGATGGTGCCAGTGTCTGAGTTTTTTTGTTTGTTTGTTTGTTTCAACACAAGGACAGTCAAAGGTACTAGATTTAGGTTTAATTTGATGCACTGTGTTGATGTGCTCAGCCATGGAGGTTGTGTTCGTCTTCGCTTGGTTTAAAACTTTATTGGACAGTCGATGTATGCAGACCGTGATTGGATTTAAATAACTCAACTCAAGCAGTAAAGTTATGCTATAAGACCCATGGGACTTGTTAGCAGTATTGATTAGCTCAAACATGATCAATTTGCAGGTTTTGAAAAAAGCAGAACTGGGGCCTCAATAGAAACGGGTATCGATCCCCATCCCTAGTACCAGCAAGTGGCAGTTGTCTGTGCCAAGACTGACAGGACGGATTCAAGACGCCTCATTACACCCACAGATGGCCAGCAGTTGGTCTGGTGTGTCAGGGCCCTCAGACTTCATATAAGTCTCGCCACTTGTAAAACTGTAACATGATGTAAGACAACACTTCTGCTAAAAAAATCTTTGATCTTACAAGAGAGAAGACTATAAAGATGAGGACTAACTGGTTGGTTTGCCAATCCAAACCTGATTAACTCTCCCTCCTCTGATAAAGAGCAGAACAGGCCAAACTATACCCCCAGTACTCCGTACATATTTAGTATCTCTGGGATCTCCATCAGAATCTGAAATCAAGTTCTGTAAACAGTGATTGGTTGCACAGCATGAGTCACTCAGATCTGAACAATGTCAAAGTCCAAATCTAAAAGAAAGCACTGTGCTGGAGTTTGACATTTTGTCTTTATCTGCTGCAGTCTGATAAACACTCTACAAATACATATTGTAGTCATAAACAGTAATATGTGCAGGATTGGCCTGTTTATATGCAGTGTTTTCCTGTGGTGCTGGTACAGTGAAGGAAACAGGGCGATTAGCTGCTGAATGTGCCATTGAAGGGAAACAGAAGACTCACCCTCGCTCTAAGGCTGAGCCTAGACACCCTATGGAGGAGGCTCGTTTTTGCAGCTTGTATCCACAATCTCATTCTTTCACTCACTACCCAAAGCTCATGACTGTAGGTGAGAGTTATGACGCCACCGGACCAGTAATTCCAAAGCTTTGTCTTTTGGCTCAGCTCCTTCACCACCATGACAGCAGTGCCACGCCAGCATCATTGCGGACGCTGCACCAAACCGCCATCTCATGTTCAGTTCTACCTTCATTCTTGAACAAGACTTTGAGATTTGAAAGCCTTCGTTTGGGGCAGTAACTCTTTCCAGAGAGGGCAATTAACCATTTTCTGGCAGAGAACCATGCCTTCAGACTTGGAGGTGCTGACTCTCATCCAGACCGCTTCGCACTTGACTTCAAATTGCTCCAACAATTGGACTCCTGAATGTGTGTGTGTGTGTATACATACTGTATATATATATATGCTTGTATTGTATTTAATACACATGGGAAAGATCTTAGGACATTTGTAGGATTTTAGGACATAGGATTTAAGGGCATTTCTCTGATTTTAGGATGTTTGTGGATTTTTGGTTATTAGGGGCTTAGCTAGGACCTCAGTGGGGGAGTGTGGGGGATCCTGTAAAATATAAAAAATGACATGTTATATGGCATGTTATATCAAAATATCAATATAATCAGTATCAATAATATCAATATACTGTATTGTCCACCCTGAGGGCGGCACGGTGGCTTCGTGGTTAGCACTGTTGCCTCACGGCAAGAGGATCCCCTGGGCGGGGGCCCTTCTGTGCGGAGTTTGCATGTTCTCCCCGTGTCTGCGTGGGTTCTCTCCGGGGTCTCCGGCTTCCTCCCGCAGTCCAAAGACATGCAGCTCAGGTTGATTGGTGACTCTAAATTGTCCTTAGGTGTGACTGTGAGTGTGAAAGGTTGTCTGTCTATATGTGTCGGCCCTGCAATAGTCTGGCGACCTGTCCAGGGTGTACCCCGCCTTCTGCCCAATGACAGCTGGGATTGGCTTCAGCCCACCTGTGACCTTTACAAGGACAAGCGGTTGGGGATAAGGAATGAATGAATGAATGAATGAAAGTCCACCCTGATCATTTTGTCATATCCATGTTTACTTGGCAGCAGTTTATAAAGCTATATGTTGAGGCAAAGTGGAAAAATCAGCAAGTTAGCATCACATCCTTATTATATTTGTGTGTATTTGCGTGTCTTTTTGGCTGTGTGCGTGTGTGTGTGTGCTTGTAATTGTATTTTACACTCATGGAAAACATGCCAAGTCTAGTTAGTGGACTTTCATCTTGGCAATTTCTCAGAGGCCATTTGGATTAATGGGACTTTATAGGATTACTGTTAGGAATGCTTCACTTCACGCTGGTTACAGAGAGAGAGAGAAAGGCCCGTGGGTTTTTGCTGAAAAGTTTGAAGGTGTCATTCATGCCACAGAACACTTGTATGCAGGCACACATGAACAAACTCCCTGTGCTGTCTTTGTGAATGCCAGACCCGACACACCGACCCACACATACACACACACACAAACACACACCCACACACTCTTTCAGTGCTACACTAACACTTAGTCATCCTCCTACAAATATAAAAGCTCCTCTTATGCACTGAAAGGAGAAGCCCAAGATGGAAACATGGAAAATGCACCATCAGGGGGAGGGAGTGTGTACAGTACATAAAGTGTGGGTGTTTGGAGTGTTTGTGCGTGTATATACAGTATCTGTGTGTGTGTGTGTGTGTGTGTGTCCACATCTGTGTCTGCTCAGTAGTGAAAAAAAGAGACACAGTGAAGTTTATTTATATAAAGCGCAGTGGCTGTTCTCTGTCAGCGCAGATAGAGTGTGAATGCTGCCAGCTCCATGCTTTATCTGCTGTGTGTGTGACCCCGGGAGTCAGCGTGCAGGATAATAGATTGGCAGTGGCGATCCACTGAATCACATTGACAAAAAAACAACACGGCGGGACTACACAGCCGTTTAGATTTATCACCACTGTCTCATTTTACATGCCGTCTATCCCTCCTGTGTTGCTCCAGCTCCTGATGGAGATGTTAGATTCCCCTTTTCTCTCAGAAACTTTGAGTCCAACATACACAGCGCAGTATAACAAACCGCAGATAACCCAGCAAACCGCTGCGCGGCGTAATGCAATAAGAATCACTGCGATGGACCGCAAGTCTCTGGAAACACATGCTGCGTTTGGCTGATGCATGGGGACAGAGTTTCGCTGTGAGTCACCGGTGCTCCGAGGCTCTGATAGAAACATTTTAAATACAACGTAACAAACCGCAGAGGAGCACAATGCATAGCTGGAGGAGTCCATGCGGATGCAGAACCGCAGATCTTTGGAAGGCAAGTTGCAGAACTGTTTGGATGCATGAACACTAGGCTGGTTTCAGCCAAATGACTTTCACTGATGCTTCGCTCGAGCGTGACTCCAGGCTGAGCTGAACCCTCCCACCAAATAAAATTTCAAATCAGCTCAGAGTAACACGATACACTGTGAAAGTGCAAAATGAGCTACATTTACGTTTTTTTTGGTGCATTTTTCTGCACACAATGTTTTTCTGTAATCCATACTCCTGTGTTTTTACGCCTCAGTGCCAGCAACAGCCATGGCCGGGAGCATTACGTCTCCAGAGTGTTCCTTCATCTATCTCATTCTCATGAACGCAATAAATATCAGTCAGTCATATTTCTTTTGGACCTTACTGTTATCTGAAGAGCGGATTGTTTCAGACAAATAAAGATCGGTGCAGTCAGAGAGGAAAAGAGCTTCCGATTCTCTGCATTGTGAAAATGGAAAAAAGCAATAATTGTAAAGCATTCTTTGAATTCTCCTGATAAATTACTGTAAAGTTAGGCTATGTCATTGTTTAAAGTAAACTTCTTACCTTTCTCATTACTTGACTTATGGAAATACATCATTGGGTTTTTCAAAAGAGTGCTTCTAGTGGTCATCCAAATATATGACCATGTAGGTTCGTATTCCCTCTAATATAAGCCAGGGGAGCACTTCTTAAGTAAGCACCCCTACAGCTGGACAACAGAATCACACACACAACCGTTAACACAGATTTAAACATGTACTTAGTAAGCTGTGAAACGTCACAGTTGCACCAAAACTACATGGTTAGGTTTAGAAAAAAGATGGTTTCGCGTAAGAGGGAAGCTGTTTCTCAGGAGATATTAAAGAAGTATGAAAAAATGGTTAAAAATGTATGGGGGAAATAAGCTGGACAAAGACAAAATATTTTGAATTTCCTTTTCCTCTGGGATTTTAGATTTGAAAAAACAAACTTAAAACTTGCAAGTGCTTTCCCAGCTGTAGTTCTCAGACGTTGACGGTTGAATTTAGATTGTGACGTCTTGTAACCAAAGTTCAGTGTCTGGACAACCTTTCATGCCAACGTTAGTTTGGTGTAGAATACTGACGACAGATGACATTTAACTTTGTTGCTTTTAAATTGTTCTGTTGAGTAACCAAAATCCAACGTCTTTCAAATGGTTCTGTGCCAACGTCGACTTGACATAGAATAATGACATTTAGTGGTGAGGTCTGGAGACCAAAACCTAGCACTGACAAAACGTCCACACATAAGATTATAACGTCATTACTCATTTGAAATATAATCATCTTGATTGTCATTCCAACCACAATTTAACATCTGTCCAACGTGATAGTCCAACGTCTTTCTGATGTCCTTCTGACGTCCACTGCCAGCTGGGTACAGGAGTTTTAAAATTCGAACCGCTTTAGAAATCGGGTTGCATCAGGCATGGAAGACGAAGCTCCAATGGTCCTCTCTCTAATCACAGATTTGAGGGGCTTTTCTTGGATTTTAGGATGGTTTCCAGGTTTTAGGACACTTTTAGGATGAAAGGATGACTCTTGGAATTCGTGATGTTTCTAGGATTTTAGAACATTTGAAGGATGTCAAGATAATTGTAGGATTTTAGGACATTTCTAGGATTTTAGGACATTCCTGGGTTTTTAGAAGGTTTGTTAGACTTCATGAAATTTGTAGGATTTAAGGACATTTGTAAGATTTCAGGACATTCCTAGGATGACAGGACATTTCTAGAATTTTGGGAAGTCTTAATGATATTTGGACATTTCTAATATTTAAGGGCGTTTCAAGGATTTTAGCACTGTTGTAATGTTTTATGACATTTATTAGATTTTGGGACATTTCTAGGATTTCAGGATGTATCTAGGTTTGCAGGACATTTTCTAACATTTCTAGGATTTTAGGACATTGCAGGGATTTTAAGGACATTTATAGTATTCAGGAGGGTTTTAGTGCAGTTCTAATATTTTAGGACATTTCTGGAATTTCAGGACTTTTCTAGGTTTTTGGGACATTTCTAGGATTTTAGGACATGAAGGTCTTAGCTAGGACCTCTGTCAGGGGGTTGAGGGAGAACCTCCACTGGCATTTATTTTTCTTTTCTTTTTTTTAACAAACAAGCTCTATTTTGATGCTGTTTTATGCACTCTGGCACCTTATGTATACTTTAAGTACAAAAACAATTCACAATGTGAATCACTTTATTTTCATTGTGAATAAGAAAATGGTTTGGGGGCCACCCAGCACCCGATGAGTGGCCAGATTTGGCTTGCAGGCCATAAGTTGGGTATCCCTGCTATAGGGTATTAACTGTGATTATTGAGCCTTGTCAGTTTATGAATGCTCACCATTACATAACTTTAAGTTTCTTCTAATGATGCGACCTGATTTCCCCGTCAGTCAGGATTTTAGACTTATGCAGTCTAAGCCCAGCTTACATTACCTCAAACATCTCTGGCATTTCTGTACATTTATTTCATGTGAAGTATCAGCTGACAAATGTGTGAATACTGCAATAAGTAATAAGATGGTGGACTGTTGAGTCTGACACTTCATTAGATCTGTTCACTTCACGTACAGTAGCAACAGGAACAGGGGGTCACGAGGTAGAGGGGAGGATCCACACATGATGAAGTCTTTCTGTCAGTCAGACCAGCTCAGGAATGAACGGGGAGGACCAGTGTAGGGGGAACCAGGGAGAAGGGGAGTCACACAGGAAGAAAGAATATAAGTGGAAAGGGTTGTCAAGAGATGGAGATAATAAACAGAAGAGGGGTCGACGGATTATCAACCTGGCCAATTATCAGGGCTGATATTTGGCATTTTGCAGATTATCTCTATTGGCAATTTATTTTAAAGATTACTGATAAAATTAAACACTTAAAAAGTGCAAGGAAAGTAACAGCATGGGAGACATTTTTAATCTGTAAAACCTCAGGAAGCTAATTTTATTTACATTTTCACTAGACTTAATAAAAAAAAGCTACTGGGAACTTGCTGTATATGATGATGAACGTTTCAGTTTTGGTTTAACATTTGCCAAAGGCATTTAAACAAAGTTTTGTGTTGGAGTTTGTTTTATTCCAAATTCTAAATATTGACAAAGATTTTCATTTTTTTTGTAAATGCATATCACCTCCATATATTGATTATTGGTTAAAAGTTAAAAAGTTAAAAAAAAGAAAGACAGGTCAAACAATAAACCAACTAACCCTAACAAATAAAGTACTTAAAATGATTTTAAATGTATAATTATGATAATTAAAACACAGTTTTCTTGACATTTTTTCCCCAAGCTTTTAAAAACATGTTTTTCAATATTTAAAATTTGCTTGCAATATGTAGGACATTTCATGGCAAGTTTGTTACATTTTTTTTCTTTGAAAGAAATCACACCAATTTGGGTTCAAAGGTTTAAATACTGAAAGTCACAAGAGCACAGCGCAATAAAAGTGATGTCAATCCAGGTTTCAAAGGGTTAACTACTAAAAAACGTATTGGTATTGGCCCTGGACTTGAGGCCCGGATTTTAGGTCATTTATAGGATTTTAGGACATTTCTAGGATTTTAGGAAATTTCTAGGATTTTAGGATGCTTGTAGGATGTAAGGAGATTTCTAGGATTCTAGGACGTTTAGGGCAATTCTTGGGATCAAGGATGTTTCTGGGATTTAAGGGCAATTCTTGGATTTAAGGACATTTTTGGGATATAAGTACATTTCTAGGATTTTAGGATGGTTCTAGGATTTTAGGATTTTTGCAGAATTTCTAGACATTTCTAAGATTTTAGGACATTTCTAGGATTTTAGGATGTTTGTAGGATGAAAGGAGATTTCTAGGATTCTAGGACATTTATAGGATTTCAAGGCATTTCTAGGATTTAAGGATGTTTCAAGGACTTCAGGACATTTTCTAGGATTTTAGGACATTTCTGGGATGTTTATAGGATTTTAGGTGGGACGGTGGTGTCGTGATTAGCACTGTTATCTCACAGCACAAGGGTCCCCGGTTTTGAATATTGTCCCTGAAGGCAGGTCCACAGGGCTGATATCAAAGAGTGAGAGGAAGAGTGAGACGGGAAGGGACAAATCCACATGGACAAGCAGCTGAAAAACTTAAGACTGAGTTCTACAGAGGGAGACACAGAGTGACAGACATGGAGACAGACATAAAGAGACATAGAAAGACAATGTGAGGAAAGCTGCTGATTGACTCTCCAGCATGAAGGAACTCCTTGTGCGCTCCAGCTTTTATCTGCAGACCCCTCAGAGCTGAGCTGCGATGAATCTGACTGACACTAATTGGCCATAATAACCACAGAGGAAATAGCAGTGGACGGGGATTCTGGGTAATATGAAAATGATGATAGAAAGCGACTGAAGGACGTCTGTGTCTTAAATCTATCTGCAGTTGTTATCAAGTGAGATATGTGAGGGTGGAGGGAGGTCAGAGGGGGAGGACAAAGTGAGTTACATGCAGACGGGGAAGTGTGTGTTTAATTCTGTCCCTTTGGAGTTTGACTTTTAAGACATGTTTATGAGGACATTTTTCTTTTGTGGAATCATCTTGGAGTTATTTTAATATTAGAGTGAAAGTTAAGAATCGGATACTAAGTTTGAAACTGAAGTAACTTTAAAGCTGTTATAATTTTTTATTAACTCTTTGAAACCTGAAAAAAAAAGCCAATAAGCGACTTGGTAAGAAATGTCCTGCAAATTGCACTGACTGTGATTTTAGAAAATATTTTTTAAAAAAGCTTGAGAAAAAAAATTCAGAGAACTATATTCATAATTATAGATTTGTATTTTTTTCAAATAGAATTGTTAGCATTTTCATTAGCTTTCTTTTAAGGTCATTTCCTTGTTTGTTTTGGTTTTTGTTATTGTTTACTTTCCTTTTTTTGTTTTATTTATTTATTTTTATTTTTTATGTTTTTGCTCATTTTTTAGTATTTTTTGTTCTCTTTACTAATTCCTTGCTTTTTTTTCCTTTTTTTTTGGTAATTTCCTTCTCCCTATGTTTTTAAAAGAAATCGAGCCCAAATGCTTTTTTATTGTTTTTTTTTTTTTTTGTTTTTGTTTTTAATAAAACCCCTTTAAACACTCACAATCACAGTTAGCCACAAGCAGTGGAGCATTTAGCAGCTATGAGCTTTTGGATGTATAAAGAAAACTCAATACAGTGTTGGAGGCAACGCCCTGCACATTTCATTTCGACATCATAAACAGAAAGTTTTCAGCAGCTTTTTTTTTATTAAGTCAAATGAAAATTTCATTTAAAAGATGGATAAATAAAAATAGCTCCCTGAAGTTTTACAAAGCAAAAGTTCCTCCAATGCTGACATTTTCTTTGATCAATTTTATCGTTGATAAGATGAAATTAAAATAAAGTAGAAATAAAAAATAAGATAAAAATAAAACGCTGATACAGATAATTGTCAAATGCCAAATATGATGGTAACTGGCCAGGATGATAATCTGTCGACCCCTAAAATGAAACCTCCTGCATAAGAGGAGGTTTAGATTCATGTGTTCATCCGCATGTTATGTATTTTACATTTAACACTAACGACTCTTCACAGTCTGTGCAGCTGCTTTTAACTCCATATTTTGGTTTTCCAACTGTGTGAAATGAATGTAAGCAATGTTAGTTTTTAACATGGATATGCAGTGTGTGTATGTGTTTGTGTGTGTGAGAGAGAGGCGTACAATAGCAGCCATTGTTGGACTCATGCAGTTATCCTGAACCGATCTGACATTTTGCACCAGCGGACAATTTCTCTTGAATGTTGTACAGAATAATAATAATAATCTCAGTGAGATATCGATCTGGAAACTCACAGCGGAGCCTCTCAGTCAAACAGATTTTCGATTATTATTTTTGCAAAGTTTTTTTTTGCCTGAAAAGTAAGTGCGAGAGTATGTGTGTGTGTGTGTGTGTGTGTGTGTGTGTGTGTGTGTGTGTGT
The DNA here is from genome assembly GCF_008729295.1 of Plectropomus leopardus. Classification (NCBI taxonomy): domain Eukaryota; kingdom Metazoa; phylum Chordata; class Actinopteri; order Perciformes; family Serranidae; genus Plectropomus; species Plectropomus leopardus. The sequence continues at coordinate 30,152,125 of NC_056478.1, read as the reverse complement.
GTGTGTGTGTGTGTGTGTGTGTCAGAGGGCTGCTATGTTTGGGCCAACGCCTGCCTCTGAACTTACAGTAAACTTCCATTCATCACTCAGTTATTCACTTGTCATTTCCTCCTGTGTTCGTGTTTGTGCCTTCACAGGAACTGGTGTGCTTACGTGGTGACACGCACTGTGAGCTGTGTGATGGAGGACGGGGTGGAGACGTACATCAAGCCAGACTATCAGCGCTGCACCTGGGGCCAGTGTCCTCGGGTTGCGTAAGTATCTGTCCCTCTCTGCTGCTGGAGTCTAATCAGTATTCAGTCTCGCTTCTCTGACTTCCTGTCCTCTGGTCCACAGAAGTTTAATTTTGAATTTTATTTGCACACAATATATAATAAAAACAAATAAATAGAAACAAATGTGGCAGGGATTGTGCAGAGGCTTATCGTGAAAACCTCCTCTCTAGAGGACAGTCTAATACAAAAGGTATTTTTCTCCTTAACATAACAGTATAACAGACAAAACAAGTAGTTACAATAAGTATTCAGACCCTTTATGTAAGTATAATAACTAATACCACTCAGTGAGAATAGTCTGCTACAAGTAAAAGTCCTGGATTGAAAATGTTAGTGAAGTAAAAGTTAAGTTAGTATTATTGGAGAAGTGTACTTTAAGTACCAGTGCAGTAACAGTACCCAGCGCAGAAAAGTCTTACAAAACAATCAAAACACGCCAAATCCTTTTTAATTAGAATAAATTAGATTAAAAAAAAAAAGCTTAAAAAGCTCAGAATTATTTTTAAAAAATTAAAAAAACAACCCCCAAAATTCAAAATTGTTAGGAAAAAATTAACAAACAACCCAAACCACAAATTATATAAAAAAAACAGAAATAAAACCCACAAAAAATCCCCCATATTATTAACAAAATCACCTGAAAATGATCAATGATAAAAAAAACAACTAAATTAAAACTATGTCAAAAATAGAAAAAAGCACCCAAAAAAACCCTCGAAATTATAACATAAGAAAAAAAAACACACCCTCAAACCTCAACATAATTTAAAAAAATAGAAAGGAAGACACTCAAAAAACTCAAAACTATTAGAAAATAAAAACACCCTCCAAACCCCTCAAAATTATTTTACAAAGTGAATAAAAAAACACCTCAAAGATTTAACATGATAAAAAAAAAAATGGGGGGAAAAAAACACCAAATGTGTGTTTGTAGACACACTCGATCTTTTTCGGTTTCTCAGGAGGCTCTGGTCAGGACGGTGTCTGGTAGTGTTGCCAGAACGTCACTACAGGCATCATCACAGCTCAGTATTTGACCGATCCCAGTAAAGAGTACTGGTGTCAATCTGACCAGCCCATTCTCTGTCAGAAGTCATCAAATACTGCCACTTTGTTTTGGCATCAGTCACCAAGGCCAAAAAACACCTTTTGCAGCAGCATAATACGATACGGTGTGGAACAGTGTTAGTTTTTTAATGCAGCCAGACGGAACCTGCCGGTCAGCACCTGGCACTGTGGTATGATGCACTGATGGGCGCTGTCAGTTGGTAAAGCAGCCAGATGGCACCTGTCGCTGCTGTATGGTACGCAGCTTGACAGTAGCAGATTGAAACACTGCCGGTAATAATGAAATATTAGGAGCTGGAAGGTTCCTACAGGCTGGGTCCAACAAACCCCAAATGTTCACCAGGGAGCCCATTTTTCGCTGCGCGTTTGAAAGTAGAGCCAAACCATTAGTCTTTTTTTTTTGTTGCCTAATCTTAACGACATGCTTTGTTGCAGAAACCCAACCACACCTTTGTTGCCTAATCTTAACCATGGGCTTTTGTTACCTAATCTTAACCATGGGCTTTTGTTGCCTATTTTAACTGCACACTTTTGTTGCCTAAACCTATCCCCCCGCTTTGGTTGACATGCGGTGTTGGTTGCAGCATCCTGGAACGTCAACAGCAGATGCATGATGACCCCTAGTGCATAATGTGTTAACCTGTGTAAGTCCACTGAGCGGCGATATGTGACGACTCGTGATGAGAGTGTGTTGATTTGACACACGTCACTGTGATCCAGCTGCAGACCTGAATATACCCAAAATGACAAACATTGTGAACATGTATTCTCGATAAGATTGATTGGATGTTTTCGTCCAAATTTAAGTGTCGTGCTTTCTCTGGACACATTAATCAAGCGCTCCTTATTTTTTTCCCTCTTTTGAAGTTTCGCTGCGTTGTCTGACCCCGGCCTGGCTGCCTGATCCCTGTGCCTGCCAAGGGCCTCGGCCTAAACCTGGACTATGCTAAGAATGAAGCCGACAGGGGTTCCAGGCACCACAGTCTAGTCTCCTACCCTGTAAAAACAATCTCTTCTTCTTACTCTGTCTTTCTTTCTCTTTATGACTCTCCTCTCTTTCTTTCTCTTCCTCCTTACTCCTCCTCCCGCCACCTCTCTGGGGCCCTGTTTTTGTTTTTCCTCTGAGACTAAGCGGTATCCCTTGTTCTCACGCTCTCAGAGCAGGGAGCTGGAAGCTGAAATCTTTACTATGGCACAGAAAAGGCTCTGCGATACATTCATTAATGTTTGTGGGTTGGCATAAAGGAGAGCAACCTGCTGAACGTTCACAGTCTGAGCTAGTTAATGTTCCTGTGACACTGCCATAAATCTTTAGTGAGACTTCCGGCCAACGCTGCTCTATTTATTGCATCGTTAGAAACATTACTGTAACAGGGAGTCTCACCGGAGGTCAGTGACACATTCATGATTAAGCTGCAGAAGCTGTCCAAATCAAACATTGGTATTCTTTGAGATGAATCGTCTTTGAGCAATAAATGGAGATTTAGTACGGGCTAAATGCAGCTGATTTCTTCTGGAAACTGGGACAGAAATAACATTCGAAAGTTTACAGAGCACTCTTAATCCCATCCATCACCAGCAGATGATTTCCCAGATTTCTAATGACTCAGGGCACATTAATAACAACAGTGTATAGCACGGGTATTCAATACAGGGTCCGGGGACCATTGTTGACCTTAGATTTTGTTTTCGAGATCACATCACATCACACAGATTTGCTCAATGTCATATTCGAACGCAAGTCAGCTTAGCTCAAGTCACAAATAACTTTTTTTTTTTTTGCAGGAACTTGACACATTTTATCATGAGGGGTCAATTTGCACAGACTGTTAGCAGATACACACAAACATAGAAATTACTGATAAATATACGAATGCAGCATGAATATGATGAGTGTATTTTCATAACCAGTTCGGACACCACTCTTCTCCAGGTTTTTTTTAAATTACAAAAAAATATATTAAAATAAGACAAAAGGGAAAAGAAAAAGAAAAGAAAGGTAACCAGACAAACCGCCAAAAAAAAGCAAGATTAAAAAAACAACAAAAAAAACCCAAATGCACACAACACCCAGCCAAGACTCCCAATAGTAAATCGAAGGATCCTAAAATAAGATGATAGCAAAAATCATCAAATGGCTTTATGTTGCCGTTTTCTCCAAATATTGAACAAAAGTTTGCTAGATTTCACTAAATCATTTCACCTGCTCATTTCTAATATATCTTATCATTCAAAATTACAGAAACATTACAGAAATGTTTCATGAAATATTGTTGCATAATCTCAGGCCTTAATAACATCCTGAAAACATGTTCTGAGAGTTGTTTTGAACATTTTGTTCAAAATGTTCACATGCAACATTGTGGGAATGTTTTCTAAAAGATTGTCAGACTGACATTGCCATCCATCAAGCCTCTTGGCAAGCATGGCTAAAAAAAAAAAGAGAAAGAAAAAACATGTCCATTTTTTTCAGTCTGAAGTCATCAAATCAAAATAAAGGTCAAGATAACATTTTAGTATCTGAAATTTCTGTTGCATCCACAGCTACCGGACATACAGGAGGCCGAGGTACAAGGTAGCTTACAAGATGGTGACAGAAATGGAGTGGAAGTGTTGCCATGGTTACTCCGGGGAGGATTGTCACGATGGGCCAAAGGGAACCACCAACACTCAGGTCAATGGAGGACGACCACAAGTCACACAGACGGGCTACAGCACGGGGGGCGGACAGAGAGGAGAAGGTAGAGACTGTCAGAGGGCTCCATGAAATCCACGTTTTTTTATGTAGTCAGAATGCATGTAATTCATCTGGTGAAATAGCATCAAAACATGCTCAAGATGTGCATATTTTATCTCTTGTCAGTCTTAAAGGAATACTTCAACCCATAAATGACCACTTTTAAACCATATATCATGCTCACCCTGTTCAGTTGGTGGAGAAAACTTTGTTGCCCTTGCATGCCTCCAACGAGAAATCTAATAACGGAGAAAATTCTTGATTAACTGAGCCCAAAAAAAAAACATATCAAAACAATTCTTTATTAACTCTCACAAAACTTGTGCACTATAATCCAAATCTTTATTGACTGATGGATTGGCTTGATTTCTTTTAAAAAAGAACATGGGAGGAAGGCAATGAGCAATAAAAGAAATTACCCAAAAATAGCAAGAAATAAGTTAGAAATTTTTTTTCTAGTAGAAATTTTTCCCCAGCCTTTTTTAAAATATATATATTTTTTAAATTAAAATAAATTGGTAAAAATTACAAAAATTATCCTAAAATTAGTTATTTTGTGAGAGAAGAAAATAAATTAATAAATATTTAATATGTAATTATGATTCTTGTTTTTCCCTAGCTTTTTTTCATTTTTCCCTCAGCATTTTCTTTAGCTATTTTTTTTTTTTTTTTTTTTTTTTAAATCTACTAATTTATCACAATTTATGGAACATCTCTCAGTAATGAAAGGTGTCTATTGGCAGCACAAGACAAGTGATGCTGAGGGGTTGAAGGTTTATTACAATTTGATGTTGCAAGCCGAACGTGTTAAATCCCAGAATGAAACCGCACATTTCTTCTTTCACATTGTCAGTCAATGTTTGTCTGCAGGTGACAGTGAGAAGATCAGACAGCTGGAGGAAACGATCCGTGGTCTGACCAAAGACCTCCATAACATGCAAACCACCATCCACGGCATCAACCAGAGGCTGTACGTCCGCGCTGTTTTCAATGCATCATGTGCATGTTTTACATCACCGAGTGTATTTACCTGCACCAAAATCCTGTTTATGTTCAGCAAACTAACATTTCCTAGTTTGTCACCCAGTGCACTGTGGAATGTATAGTAGCCTGCAGTGTATATCGTTTCATGTTTATTGGAGCTTATTTCAGCAGTTCAGTTTAGTGAAAGAGGATACACATGTTTATGAACATATGTATATACAGAGCTGTATGAAGGCCAGGGAGATATAAGTAGTTAATCCTCAATACGAACTTAATGGGATGCTACATAAATACACAAAGTGTGTCCTTTAATTTAACCCTTTGAAACCTGACTAAATTGGCTTGATTTCTTTGAAAATAGGGCAAGACAGAAATAAGTGATGAAAGCAGAAATGACCCCCCCAAAATTAGCAAGAAATTAATGAAGTATAGTATAGTATAGTATAAGTATAAGTAGTTTTTAAAAAAAATAAAAGTCAAAAAATGAATAATTGAAAATTTATCAAAGTTGTGTAACATAATTTTGAATATGTAATTATTAATTGTAAAAAAATTTTCCCTATTTTTCCCCCAGACATTTTCACTTTGCTTTTTTTTTTTTTTTTTTTTTTTAACTTTTTTTCCCTAAACATTTTTCTTTAGGTTTTTTTCTTTTTTTTCCTCCTTAAAATGAATAATAGAAAATTTACCAAAACATTGGTGGCAGGATTTTAAAAATGTAATGTAATCCCTAGTCATTTTCCTTGGCCTTTTTCTTTTTTTTCTAGACATTTTGTCTAGCTTCTTTTCTTTTTCCCATGACATTTTTTCCGAAAAAGTAATAATTGTAAAAATTTACCAAAAATCTGTAACATAATTTTAAATATGAAATTATATAATTATATTATTTATATAAATATTTAATTATATAAAATAAATTATATCTTTCACAAGCTTTTTGCTTTTTTTCCTAGCTTTAATAAAATTCCTGGAACAGTTTTTACCAAGCTGCTATTTGCCTTTTTCTCACTTTTTTGAAAGAAGTCAGACCAATTTGCTCAGGGCTCAAAGGTTTATATACAGTACTTGTAAAAGGTGTGTAAGAGCAGCTCAAGAAAAGTGATGTCGCTCCAGGTTTCAAAGGGTTAAACTGTGAACCAGCAGAATGAGCTCATTTAAACTCATCTTCTATTTACACCACTTTCCTGTGGACATGATACGTTTTTAAATTAAGCAACTGTGGCCATTATTGTTGCCTCCTCTGCTTTATTGTTATATATTAATGATTATTACAAATGTCTGCCAAAACCTAAGGAACTTTCTGCTCTGCTTCTGAATAGTCCTGGTCTGAGTGGAGCTGTCGTCCCTGCTGATTCAGCTCAGCCACACATGAAGGAAACCATCAACAGCATCCAGACCAAGCTGGACCATCTCTACAACAGGACACAGGTAAACAACACCTGCTTCTTTATAGGCCTTCATGTCGTCTATAGCAATGGCCAGAGGCATTACCTTTTCAGGTTGTCTGTCTGTTCGTCCATCTGTCCATCCCATTCTCTTGGTGTGATATCTAAAGATTGCCTTGATAGAATTTCTTTATATTTGGACTCACTGATGAAATGACTCGAATTTGGTGGTCATAGGTCAAAGGTCAAGGTTACTGTCACCTTGTTTGTCTAATTTTTGTGAACTCAAGAACACATTGAGAAAATGTCTTCAAATTTGGTACAAACTTTTAATCACCAAAAATTTGATTCGATTTCGGTGGTTATAGGTCCAAGGTGAAGGTCAATGTGACCTTGCATTTGTCTCATTCGCATGAACACGATTTCCCCCAAAAACATCCTAACAGGAATTTCTTCAAATTTGGCTAAAATGTTCACTTGGATTCAACAATAAATAGATTGGATTTTAATGGTCATAGGTCAAAGGTCAGGCTCATTATGATTTTGTGTGGTTCATTTCTGTGAACACGATAACACAAGAACCCCCCGACTTTCTTTAAATTTGGCACAAACATTCACTTGGACTCAAAGATGAACTGGTTAGATTTTGGTGGTAAAAGGTCAAGGTCAGTGTGATCTTGCATCCGTCATATTCTCTTGAATGCAACAGCTCTGGAACACCTAGAGGGAATTTCTCCAAATTCAGCACAAACATCCACTTGGACTGAAGAATAAACTGATTTTGGTGACTAAAGGTCAAGGTCAAGTGAGACCTCACAAAACATAACAAAACATTTGGACATAATTCGGGAATTCTTAAGGCAAATTATGGCAAAACATTACACAAATGTCTAATGACTGTGACATCGTAATACTTTTTATATAACACTCTTCTGTCCATTACACAACGTCATCAGACATTTGGTCAGATATTGAATTGGGGACACTAATCTGTAAACTGTGCTGATTGTAGAGATCCTCTGTGCTGCCGGAGGGAAAATGTCTTTGTATTAAGAATTTAGATTAAAGGACAGATTGTTTAAATGGACATGTGCTTGCCAGGTCCATGACCAGACCCTGCTCAACATCAACAACCACCTGGTGAATGGAGGGGGCAATGAATTGGACGGAGGAGGAGTAGGAGGAGGAGGAGGAAGAGGAAACCAGCTGAACACTCTAAAAGAGGAGATACTGACTGAGCTGGAGACAAGAGTGACTCTGTCTTGCTCCGCCTGTCAGGTGAAGCTCAACAGAAAACATCATTCTTTGACTTTGTTAGAGCCATTTTTAACTCTTTTAAACAAACGCTTTTCTTGTGCTGCATTCAGGGGAAAAAGGAAAAAAGCTAGGGAAAGCAGTATTTATAATGATCATTATTACATATTTAAAATGATTTTATTTATGTATTTTTTTTTACTTTCAGTAACAAAATGATCGTTATTATATATTTAAAATTACTTTGCAGAGTTATGACTAAACTTTTTTCCAGGGTTCGTTCTTTCTTTTTCTTTCTTTCTTTCTTTCTTTCTTTTTTTCTTAGTTTTTTACTTTTCCATTGTTCTTTGTGGTGCTTTTTTTAGTTTTTGTGTTTTTTTTGTGCTAATTTTCAGGTAATCTTCTTGTATTTTTTTTCCCCACTAATTTCTTGTTCTTTTTCGGCTCATTTATTCATAAGTTGCTTGTTGACTTCTTCCCATGTTTTCGAAGGAAATCAAGTCAATTTTCCCAGGTTTCAAAGGGTTAAATGACACTCTGTGTGATTTCTAGTTGTAGTTTTTGTAGCTATAAAATGTCCTTGTTTTGACTTTGTTCCCTGTGGGCTTCTGTGAGTGATTTTGCTGCCTAAAGCAATAAAAAATATCACCCACATCCAGGCAGTAAAACAAGAAAACTACATTCCCCCACAGACCACTGCACTAACAACAAATAAGAGCAGTGTATGAAAGACTGAAAAAAAGTACAGGTGCAAACACAGCCAAACACAAACACAGTTTTCCAGCAGTTTGTAAGAAATGGTTAGGATTTAACTACGAATAATCGTTTTTGGTACATATTGAGTTTTTTGCCATGTGCTCAGGCACATTCCTTGGCCCCTGGGCACTAACACATAAAAGATCTCTCACTGTTACCTACCACAGTGGCCCCTGATCCCTGTTGCTCACAGCTGTTTCACATCTTTTTTTTTAATTTTGCAACTTTAAAACTGCACCTGAACTTCAGTATTCATTAGTTATTCATATAGACCTTCATTCATATAGAGAAGCTGTATAAACACTGTACCACTCTTCTCACCATTTCAGATCTACACTGACACAACTGTACCAAACTAATCACCAAAAAACATTTGCATTGTATGTTTTCTGCTAACCATCATAATATTAAGACGTTTGTTTTATTAAAACTATGGCTTTACTCTTGTAATATAATAACTTCATTACCGAAATCTTTAAGATTTTTTTTTCTTTAACATGGTGTTATTCCTCCGTCGTAAAAAAGCCAATTGCTAATGTTTAGGGAAAGATTCTTTTTTGGTCTCAAATACCTGTTTTTGATGGCACTGACATGGTGCCAAAAAAAACCCTGTCTCTGTAAAAAAACAACCGCTTTTCACGGCACTGTCCGAAGAGGAAATCACTATCCCGCGAGGAAATGCAACAATGTTTCTGTAACAAACAACCTTTTTTTGTGAAACTATCTTGGTAGGAAATGCAGCGATGTTTCGGTAGAGCATAACCGCTTTTGTGTCACTGTCCTGGCAAATTTAGGGTTGTCTTGGTAAAAAAAAAACACCCTCCTTTTGAAGCACTATCCCAGCTGGAAATGCAGCTAGCAAATAAAATCCAGTCCTTGTATCTCTGTTTCCTCCAGGCTGGTGTGGAGGATCTGAGGCGGCAGCAGCAGGAGAACAGGGAGCGGATCCAAGCCCTGGAGAAGCTGATCAGCTCCATGGACCAGAACCTGAGGCAGAGCATGGACATCTCCCGCATTGAGACCCAACGCTCCCAGGCCTGCTGTGACACGGTCACCGAGCTGGAGAAGCGGCTGTCTGATCTAGACGTCCGCGTCACCTCCACAGCCAACAAGTGTGACACCATCAAAGGACGGCTGGATAAGGAGCTGACAGGGACGGGTGGAGGAAAGGGAAGAGTGACGGAGGACAGGCTGAATGGAAGACTGAGAGAATTGGAGAAGAGGGTGAACAACACAGTGAGGAAGACAGAGCAGAGGTGCACCAACACCGGGAGCAACGTAAAGGACAGCGTCCAGAGAGATGTCACTCAGCTGCGCAACATGGTCCTCAGCCGGCTGGACGACCACAGCTTCAAGATCGGCAAGATCGAGCTGGACGTGGCTGTCCTCGGAGATACGGTCACTGACCACAGCCGACGGTTAGGTCAGGTGGAGAATATCACAACCTTCCTGGACAAAAGGTTAACGTCAATCGCAAACATGTGCAATGAGACGTGTGGGCCGAACGGAAAAGGCCGCAAGACTGACGACACCGTGAAAACCTTAGAGTGGAGAGTTGTGGCCAACCAAGAGGACATCAAGAAGTTTAACACCAAGTTAGACGATCTGTCCGTGTCAGGGGACTCGCTGATGGACAGAGTGATCAGCTTAACAGACGATGTCAAAAAGATAATAGCCGTGACGGGGGACAGCGGTGAGAATTTCAACCGGATAGCCACAGAGGTTGAAACGCTGGCCCGTGGTTTTGAGGACTGTTCCGTTTGCAGCAGCGTAGAGAAGGACTTGCGCTCGCTCAGCAACTCCACCATGATTGGCCTCAACAAGTGCCAGACTGAACTGACAGATCTGCGGAGAAAGGTGGACTCTGAGGAATCCGTCTGCTCTCAGGTGTGCTCCAACCTTCAGGAGGAGGTCGGAAGACTCCGAGACAAAGTGGAGGAGTGTACTGGACAGTGTAAAGTCAACATCAATGATTTGAAGAACCGCCTGGACGGTCACGGTGTCCACAGTGGAAAGTTAGGTGGGGATCTGAAGTCCATCCAAGGAGAGCTGGCTGGATTCATGGTCACTTTTAACTCCATCAATAACACTCTGAAGGGCCTGGGGAGGACTGTGCAGTCGCACGGGTACACGCTGACTGATCTGACCAACACCAAGGACAACATCATTTCTGAGGTGAGGGACACAACCAACAAACGTCTGAAAGCTTTTTTCAGAACATCATCTGTATGTTCCTAAAGTTAGTACCAGATTATAATCTGTCCATATTCCTGTTTTATTGGACATAAAGGCACTATTTCAACGTTTTCTTAATGCTATCAGGAATTGAAAAATACTGAATGTTGGTTAAAAAACACTAAAAAATAACAATCCCATCTTTTGAGCCGCAGAATATAAACTCCCCTTCGGTTTCTTAAAGCCCTTAAAAGCCCAGAAAAAATACTTAGGACATGACTTTAGTAACGTTAATGGTAAAAGTCAGTCTGTTTACATGCACAGATAATTTGATTTAACTGTACTACTGTCCTCGTCCCAGTATACACGCAGCAGGGGAGAATCCATTTATTGATGAAAGTATGTCAGACTCCGCCACGGTGAGTGAAGACATGACCTAGTTAGCAAGCGGCAAATGGATTGTGTGTCGAACAGTGACAACATGGTTAACTTTTCAGCACTGTACATTTCTCATGTACTCTTTGCTTTAGTCGGTACCTTCATCTTATTTTGTTTTCTTCCCTACTTTCTTTTTTTCTGGCTTTCTTCTACAAATTTATGCTGTTCAACATTCGGGTTAAGGCGCGGCGTGAGAACTATGGAGCATGCACAGTATGCTTAGACCAGATCCGGTCTAACTGAGCGAGTCAATCGACCCCTAGCTGCATTATCTAGGTGTGTTGGTCCTACTTTGAGAAATTTGATTTCAGTCATGTATTTTAAACAACTAGTTTCAGTCAGACTAACACAATAATTCAACTTTTTCTAACATCATGTAAATGCACTGAGTGTTACAGTGTATTACAGTGCTAACCACAGTGATGCTAAAAAGGTGTTTACCATCTTTGTTCAACTACCAAAAAAAAAAATAATACAGTTAAGGGAATTATTGATGTCTTTAGTTTTGCAGGTATTTGATCAGAGAGTAGCAAAAGTCTCTTCAGCTTGTGTTAACCACAGTTTTTATTTTAGGCTTCTAACCAAAAAGTCCCATTCAAAAAGTCACTGACTTTGACATTAGGAAACTGAAGGTTCTGAAATGCTAACTCATTTATTGGGTTTTAGCCCTCATTCCTAGTGTTCTAGTAAGTATTGGACAAATTGAAACAGCAGTTGCTGCAGTAGTTGTGAACACTGGCACATTGGTTGTTGCCATCATTATTTGGAGCTAGAGGTCATCACATTTGGGTGAGAGGCTAGAAATAATCATAGCTAGCTGCTACGTTAGGTAACTTGGTGCATTTACCGCTGTGGGTAACTGTGATTATACTGATGCTGATGCTGTTTTTTTCTGGTGAAAAAAAGGCTTAAAACCATTTAAACAAAATATACTTATCAGGAAAAAAGTGAATGTCTGACTACTTAGATGGTCTTTTAGTTCATCCAAATGCTGAACAAGATTTTTTAAGCTACCAAAATATTACAGTTAACTTTTAATGAACTGAAAACACACTAAAAAAGCATCAGCCACAGCTACGCCTACACTCAGTGAATCTGGGGTTATGCTGTGGTTTACGGCTACATGGCTATGGCTACATAACCAACTTTGTTGTTGTATTAGTGACTTGTCAAGGGATGCCACCCCTTGGTTATGCAGAATTTTAAGGTACAGGTTTCATGACCAAATCTGTTTTTTTGTGCAAGGCTGTTAACATATTTATTGCGGCTGTAAAGTTGGGCATTTTAAGGTGGCGTTTATGTGGGCTGTCTTACTTTTGGGGCCAGCCTCAAGTGGCCATTAGAGGCCTGGTTTTTGGCACTTCCTTGTTGGCTTCATTTTTCAGCCCTGAAGGTTGCATCTGAGCCATGTTGATAGTGTGGCTAAAAAAGCAATGATCGAGTGAAAATAATCATAATTTCTGGATCATAATATGATTTCCCTCCTTTGTTTCTAGTTGAAGATCTCATTACCCCTCATATTTATCTTGTGGCCCATTTTTGGGGCCACTGTACTATAATAAATAGAACTAGTCCCTCAAGAGAGGACAAATCAAGCTACCATTATGATAATGATAATTATGCTGATGATCTATGCGTTGTTTTATTGAACTATACATACCGAAACAGAACTTTTCATCTTAGACTTTGAACGTCAATCAGTGTCTCATGGTTATCTTGGCAACAGTGTTTCCACATAATATTGTTATAGTCATGAAAATATTTGGGTATATTACAAATATCTGAGTGTTCTTGACAGACATGGCTTAGATAATATGCTTACATATTTTTGTGTGTATAAGATACCATAGGAAAATAAATTGGAGCAAAATCTGAAAAAAGTTTATTTATAGTGGAACTTTGTTTAAAGGAAACTGGTCCAAAATACACACATTAACATGTATCCACATTCTCTACAAGGTGGACAATTTGCAGAGGGAGCTGACGGATCATGTTGATGACTCGAAGACTCGATTCGGCAGTCTGGGCAAAGAGATCCAAATAATTAGGAGCAACTATGCGACAGAGGTGGGGGAGTGCCGGCGGTCCAGCGATGGCCTGGACACAAGACTCTCCAAGCTGGAGGGAGTGTGCGCACGCTTGGATATTTTTTCAGACAGCCTGGAGAGGATCAAGGAGGGCCTGGACCGGCATGTGTCTGGGCTGTGGAGCTGCGTTAATGGACTCAACGTCACCGTAACGTCTCAAGGAGATGTCCTCGACAATATCCAGAGCGTTCAGCTGGAGAACGTCCGCTCGGACATACACAGACTGAACTCTTCAGTGGTGGACTTGACCAATGAGTTCCACAGTTTCATACAGCAGGATTTCCAGGGTGAGTCGCAGAGGACGGAGGGCATGGGATTTGACTTTTGCACACGAGATAGCACTCAGTCTAAGGGAGGCAAGGTCAGGGAAAAATAGACCAAAGAAAGAATCCAGTCTGTAAAGAGCCTTAAAGTCGTCAATCTGTCTGAAAGAGAAGTTTTAGTAAACATGAGGGTGAAAGGCACATCCTGAGGCACAGCAGCTTTAATGTCTTAGCTTTTTTGGCTTGCTGTGCACGTTTTTACAATTCTCTAAAACTTATACAGCACTGTAAAATCTGAGAGGATAATTTTACAAAAAAATAAAGTCTAGAAAACCAATACTTACTTGAAAAGTTGACTTTTCAATACTCACTTGAAAAGTAGTAAGTAAATAATACCATCAATTTTAATTTGATTACTTTACATCTAATTTTTAAGTTTACTTAAATACTTATTTGTATTTTCTTAGCCCTTAGGGATTTTTTTTGCGCATTTTATGCTTTTTTTATTATTATTTTTCTGATCATTTTGGCTGGGTTCATGCGTATAGCACAAATTTTGGCAAGATTGTCTATTTTTGTTTAATTTTGTTGAATTTCCAGCTCAGCTCCCACAATAAGTCTAAAATACACTGTGGAAACTAAATTGTTACGTTCAAACTGTTGAGTGCAAAAAAATGCACCACTGAAACCCATTCAAACTGACATTTTTGATCCCACAGCCATCAAAGCTTAAAAACATGCATTATATTATTCCTGGGTGGCTTTCTGGGCTTTTGCCTCTTAATTTGTCACTTTTACTATTTTCCACGTGATGGTGTAATTCTGCAATATTTAGCATGTGGATAAAATATATGCCTTTTCCTTTAGGTGCACTAGACATATCATGTGATCATCAAAAAATCTCCTTATTTTCAATATAATACATTATATTGAAAATTATTAATTTTGCTTGGGTTTTTTTCATCTAAAAATATAGTGGCATCATGACAAAAACCTTGCATTTAAAAGTGAAAATTCTGAAAATTAATGCATATTTTAGAATCATGATTAGGACTGATATTGGTTAAAAAGTGGACTCAATTTAAGAAGAAAATAATATTAATGTATAATATTTTTTAAAGCTTTATTTTTAAAACCGCATTATGTGCTCAGAGTGACATGAGTGTGTGTAATATTAAAGCGGGCCCCAAGGATTTAACATAGTAGCCAAACATAACTTGCAAGTCTCCTAACTTCATCATTGGCAAAATCCTCTTTGTCATTATCAAGTTAAGTCAGACTAACTTGGTTTATTGAAGTTGCAAACACTTAGAAAGAGCAGGTCATTTCACTTGTCGGTTTTAATAGACCTGCCCTTGTATGACACTTATCTAGTTGGTCGATCTCTCAAACTCACACTTCGAGTCCCGTTCACCCATTTACACACACATTCACATCCTGGTGGCCAAGGCTACTGTGCAAGTTGCTTTCCAAGCTGATTGTACTTAAAATGATTTAGGAAACTGACTGCCTTGATAAAGGAATGTATATTTAATTATTAATCTTATGTTTAAGATAAATTTTTGTTTTCAACTTAACCATTTAATTAATGATAAGGGTGTCTTGGGCGTAGCATGAATTCAACCTATCAGAGTGTCATCTCTGTTTGCACCCGAACCTGACACACTGCTGTTTGCAAATAAATGTAACTATTATTCGTAATTTATGTATATGTGATTTCTAATTGTAAAGTTTACTTAAAGTTTAGTTATATCGACTTAACTTGTGAAGTTGTTGCAACTTGATTGTGACAAGTTTAATTAAATCAATCTTCCAGCATTTTTAGTAACTTCTGTAAGCCTAGTTTACTGTGCTATTTATCTGTATTCAGCTGATTGCAAACTAGTCAGTCATAGTTGTATTTTCTTAAACATGTCAACAAAAAAAGAACTTCACCCAGCTTCATCACTGGCTAAATCCTCTTTGTCATGATCAAGCTAAGTCAGATCAACCAAGTTTAATCAAGGTGCTAATACTTCGAAAGGTCATTTCAATTGTCAATTTTAAGTCACAAGAACTTCACTAAATTAAGTAAACACCTACATTTTAAGTAAATTTAACAATCAGATGTAAAGTAAACATAAATTCAAGATTAATAGTTATATTTACTTTTTCAAGGCAATCTGTTTCCAAGATCATTTTAAGTAAGACCAACTTGTCAGATTTTACAGTGAGGATTTTCAGGAGCGTGTGTCCCAGCTTAGATGATTCATCAAATTTTCTTCTTCCACAGGTCCACCTGGTCTTCCAGGCCCTCGTGGAGAGAAGGGCGAGCGTGGAGCCCAAGGTCCTGTAGGACCCCAAGGGAGGGTAGGACCCCCAGGCAGAGAGGGCAGGCAGGGACCGGCTGGACCCCCAGGTAAAGACAACAAACTTAGTCTTGTTTTTGATTGCACTTTGTTTACTTTACAACCTTTATCTTTGGGTTGTCACATCTGCTTTGGATACATTAAGATAAGGATGAAAAATAAACAGCAAGAGAGACACAGCTGGATGATTAACTCATTTTTATCTTTGCTCTTTCTCATCAGGTCTCAGAGGTGAACAGGGTACGTGTTGTTCTTACTAAACAGTAAATCAAAGCATTCATTTCTGTTTGATCTTTGTTTCTTACTAACTGCAAACTCTCCATCTCTCCGCCTCGATCAGGTCTTGCTGGGTCTGATGCCCACGTGCCACGCCTTTCTTTCTCTGCCGCACTGACACGGCAGATGAGAGGCGCAGGAACCATCGTGTTCAATGAGGTCTTCGTCAATGAAGATAATGTCTATGATCCCAAAACAGGTGAGCTGTGGATCGTCTCAAGTTTAAACACATGCATGCCGAGATCAGCACCCTTTTTTAAGAACACTTCCAGGAAGAGTAGATCTTTTTAACCCTTTGAAAGTTGTTTCAAAACCATGGGAAGAAGGCAATGAGCAAAGAAAGACTAAATTACCCTAAAATTAGCTACAAATTGGTTAAAAAAAAATACTAAAACAAACCAATCAATGTTATTATTATTATTAGGGATTCCAACTTCCTATGCATGAAAATAAACCAAACTTTGCACATAGGTCAAGTCCCATGCCAAACTTCCTCAGCTGCAAACACAAGCCAATAGTCCTAATGGTAGTGCTAAAAACCAAATTCATAACAAATAATTCGTACGCTTTGTAATTTACAGCAAAATGTAGTCCCAACTGTGAAGAAACTGTGTGAAGCACACTTCACTTTGGTACAAATTATCACGTCCATCACTTTGTTTTTTATCAAAAAACATGATTGATTGATTTATCAAAAATTTAGCCTACAGTGTATCAGAATGTTTGACTGTAAATGGTATGGTAAACATACAGTTGCAGATTCTTGCTAAATAAATCTTAAAGGTTCATAAAAATTGGACAAAAATTTGTTGTCATGGTAGAAGTGTGTGACATTTTAGAATTTTATCTCACAAACTGAATTTTCAACAGTATTTTGAATTCTGTCCTCATGTAAACTATTGCAGTCCATGGGGAAACTGCATGTTTAAACATAAGTTTTTCACTTGTGGAGCAAATCAATCTTTGTAAAAACAAATGATCAACATCTTTCTGCTCTCTACATGAAATATGCAATTTCCCAGAATTTTGTCTTAATAACTGAATATTTGTGAGCAGTTTGAAATCTGCCTTTCCATGCATAGACAGCTGATATCCTGCCCCCTGGTGGTTGATTCAGTGATTTGCCCCTTGTGTCTAAAGTTGAGAGCTCAATCCTCATGTGATGCAGAATGCACATTTTGAGTAGTTATTAATTGTCTTCCAATTTGTCGGCTATGTGTTGCTAAAAATGCCCAGTCTTGCCCTAATGCTGTGCAGCAGCTATAATTCTGAATATATTTGTCTGTAACTTTTTAAAAAGAATATTCTAAATCTACCTTTCTTGCAATTTTCTGTAGCATTTCTTACCAAGTTGCTCTCTACATTTATTCCCATATTTTTGAAAGAATTTGCACCACTTTGCTCAGGTTTCAAAGGCTTAAATACTTATTAAAGGCATCTGACAGCAGCACAACAAAAGATTTGTATTTGTATATTGCTTTCAAAAAGTTAATTGACCTCAGATGATCATGAAAGTTACCAGCAAAATAAAAAGAATCCAAGCAATTTGTTGATGAATTAAGGAAATCTTGGCTCTTCATGACACAGCAAATACACAAC
Source organism: Plectropomus leopardus (assembly GCF_008729295.1). Lineage (NCBI taxonomy): Eukaryota > Metazoa > Chordata > Actinopteri > Perciformes > Serranidae > Plectropomus > Plectropomus leopardus. The sequence goes on along the minus strand of NC_056478.1, from coordinate 30,134,480 downwards.
ATTCAGTATTGTTTGTTATCTGCTTCCATCCTCCAGGTTACTTCACGGCTCCAGTGAGTGGGAAGTACTTCTTCAGCGCCATCCTCACAGGCCATAAAAACATGAAGATCGAGGCTGTAATGTCAAAGTCCAACACGGGCGTGGCCCGAGTGGACTCAGCTGGGTATCAGCCTGAAGGCCTGGAGAAGCCTATGGCCGAGGCCAAACACATCCCTGGAGCTCTGGCCGTCTTCAACATCATCCTGCCCATGGAGGCAGGGGACACGGTCTGCATTGACCTCGTCTCTGGCAAACTGGCGTTCTCCTCTGAACCGCTGACCATCTTCAGCGGCATGCTGCTATATGAGACCGTCTGATTGGATGTGGTCTTCATGAGTCTCTCTGGGTGAAACTTTCAGCACGAGAGCATCCAATTTATCTGCTGGACGGTCAGAGACAGAGCTGCCAGCTGAACTGGCAAAGAGACTGATACCTGGACTGATTGATTCAGCAAGGACAGAAAAACTTTTTGTGCTACAGAGGATGGAAAAAAAAATCTTTTCAACCACAATTTTGTGTGTTTCACAGCTTTAAGGATAACAATTTCTGCAGAGAGTCATTGTGTTTTTTTATTCCTTAACATGCTATCCTCAGAAAAAAGCCACTGCAGGATTATTTTATAATTTCATATTTCATGCTGTTCTAGACTAAGCTTGGGCGGTAATATTGCAAACCTTCATACCTTCCTGAAATTTCACCGGGGTATACGGTATATGATGGTGTTCGTGTGCAGCGCTAACCACCCCCTGAAGGCGAATGCTTTCAAGACTAATAAATACACAATAAAAACCCACTAAATATGAAGAGAAGTAATATTCTTACAGCTAATTGCTTTATTAAACAGAGAAATACAACTGTACACCTTTTCAACTCAACTTCCTCCCGGTCTCTCTCTGCCTACTGGCCGCCGGCTGTTTACAGTCCTGTAACTCTTCCCTCCACCACTAGGTATCACTGTTTCTTTCAGCTCAGCTGCCTGTTCCACCAGTAGAGACCATAGACTGAGCTCTGGTGGTACGTGCTGTGCACTACATGCAATGAGTTTACTACAGTGATATAAATCCTACAGCCCACTCTGACCCCCAGTGGGATGCCAGCCCCCCCAACCATTTCCTAATTCGCAAGAAATATAAAGTGATTCACACTTGGAATAGTTTTTGTACTTTAAGTATACATAAGGTGCCAGAGTGCATACAACAGAATTGAGCTTGTTTATCAAAAAAAAGGTGCCAGGGGAGTATCTCCTGCACTCCCGAACAGAGGTCCTAGTGAAGACCCAAATTTCCTAAAATCCAGATGTCCTACAATCCTAGAAACCTCCTAAACATCCTAAAAAGTGAGAAACTTCCTAAAATCCAATAAATGTTCTAAAATCCCAAAAAATGTCTGAAATCCTAGAAATGTCTTAAAACATGAGAAGTACATACTGTTGGGATTTTTAAAAACCCTGATATACTGTGTTACCATGATCCCAGCCAAGCCTGTTCTAAACTTGAATTCTTCACTGATTCCAGCAGACAGTCTTTGTGTCTTTCTTGTGTTAATGAGAGGACACTTGGTAGGATGATGAGAGACTGAGGATGGGGGCAGGTCTTTCTTTTTGTGTGTGTAATCCACCCACAGCATACCAAATGTTCAGAAGTTACTACACACCATTTTTTTCCTTTTTTAATCTAGTTTTCTTTCCTTCATGCTCACTGTTTCATTTTGACCGCAAGCGCATTCCCAGAAACATGACGCTGAATGCCAAGATGCAAAATGATGGAGGCGGAGGGGACACAGTCCAAACCACTATTCTTTACAAGCAAATACACAAATGAAGTCACTGACAGTTCATTCGAGAAACCACAGGATTTTATAAATCATACAACAGCAAAACAATAAGACCATTTTTGGACATTTGCTCTGCCCAGCACCACGATGGGGGGAGGAGGAGGTGGAAGAGGATGGCCCGGAGGAAGAATGGGGATTGTTTTTTCTCTGTCCTAATAAGGGCCATATAACGTTGGTGTAGGATCAAGCCGTCTATCTTACAATGGAATTTCAGTGTAAAGCTAACAATAACAAATAATGAAGCTGAGCCCCTGACTCTGCTGCAAATCCCGCCTCTTTCATGCACACACTTCCTGCCTTTAGAAGTTTAATTAAAAATGTCTCCGCGAGAAAATATGTGCACGATATCAAGTTTGTAGATATTCTTGAATGGATTTTTTTTTTTTAAAAGGAACATTGCACATTTCCTGCAGAGCAGATTGGACCATATATTGCAATATGTTTTACATTATAGGTGGATTTATATTAGCATATCAGGGTTTGCTGACTATGCATATTTCTTTCTCTCAGTGTTCAGTATGGGAATGTAATTTTATATGTTTCTATGCATTGTATAACCTCGAAGGAATGTAAATATTTTTCAGCAGTTTAGCCCATTTAAGATTCTTACCACTTCACCATGCCAGGTATTGTATGTTTTGTATTTTTTTGCCACGTGTGCCTCAAATACAGATACCGTTTTACACAGCTGATGTCAACAGTGTGGCGTTTATGTGCTTTATGTTCTTTTGGTCAATGAGCGAGGACATGCCAGGTGTTATGCACTGTTTCTCCTGCGGGCTTCAGACTTATTTAATCTGGCACCTTTTTTGGCTTTCACAAATACACGCAGCTGGGTGGACTTTTTATTTCTGGCTCCTTCTTTTTTAACCCTTTGAAACCTGGAGCGACATCTCTTCTCTTGTGCTGCTTTCAGATGCATTTCACAAGTATGTTAACCTTTGAACCCTGAGCAAATTGGGGCGATTTCTTTCAAAATCATGTGAAAAAGGCAACGGGCAACTTGGTGGGAAATTTTTGACAGATTGTAAGAATTTAGTAGATTTTAAAAAAGTCATAAAAATAATTTTTGTAAAAGCTAGGGAAAATACTAAGAAAAAAGGTAGGGAAAACTATAATGATGTTAATTACATATTCAAAATGATGTTACATGACTACCATTTTAAGCACTTTTTTTGAGTCTTGTTTGCCTTTTTTTGTTTTCTTACTTTCTTTTCTTGAAATTGAAACTGGTTTGATTTTTTTCTTTTTTTTTCCAAAAACATGTAGTAATGCAACAAGCAGCATGACATGGTCCAAAAATAAACAAAAAAAAGCCTGAAAATAAGCAAAAAATTAAATAAAGAAATAAAAACAAGAAAATATCCTGAATAAAATATATTTACCAAAGTGGCATGATTTCCAAAAAATATGTGTGTGTATACTCCTGCCCTCAAGCTGATTTTTAAGTCATTTTCTTGTCAACTTTTACTAATTTCTTGCAGTATTGTGCAACATTTCATGCCAAGTTGATCATCACCTTTTTCCCCATTTTTTTTGAAAGAAATCAAACCAATTTGCTGGGGTTTCAAAGGGTTAAATAGATTGTGAAAGGCGTCTTAATAAAGCACAAGAAAACTTCATGTGGATCCAGGTTTCAAAGGGTTCATTTAAGCTGAGGACCTGAAGGAGACATTGAAAAGCCATTTCTTCTGCTGCGCTGCAGTGACACCCTGTGTTCAGTATTATTCTCCTCACAGCTGTGATGCTGCTGCTGAAGCACCTTGAGGAGAGGAGTATCTCTTGTCCCCCATTGTTTGTGCACTCATTTCCCTCCGTCACTCACAAAAACAAAGTCATCCTCAGACTGTGTAAACTGATCCATGCTCCGGCGGTCAAGAGCAGAAAAGCTGTAACTGTAGCCGGGCTACTTAAGGATGTAAGGATGCATGAGAAGATGGGACTTAGATGTACATAGTGTTACTGCTGTGTGAGGACCCCACAAAGGTAAGTATTCACTCCAGTCCAGTGCACTCACAAACGTGATTGTGGATTGGAACATGGCACACAAGTTGCTGAAATGTGGCGTTTAAGGGGTAAAATGCGGCTGGTGTTAAGTCACGCTGGCCCGTTATGTTAATTGTATTCAGGTTTCTTTTTTTTTTTAAGTGAAGTGTATATTTTATAATGATTGATGGAATGTACTTTATTTATCAGAGGAGAGGAGGGGGTGGCTGGAGTGTGACTTTTTAAAAAAAAATTTCACCTTCCCGGAAGCGAAATACTTTTTTCTTGAGCATCCGTGAGTGACTAGTAGAAAAGGCACAACCATAAATTTGTTATTTGAATTTGAGTTTTTCATTTTTGTCATGTATGCTGGTTAGTTCATACAAACCATCTATTTTTGACAAAACTTTAAAAGAGACATAGAATAGAGCTGTTCTGGTGAATTATCACAATTTAACAATGGGGGATCAGCGCTATTTTAAAGAAAAAGAAAAATATATTCGATTTCGAGAATAAAGTCATAATGCAAGAATAAAGTTGCAATTCCAAGAAAAAAGTTGTACCATTACAAGACAAAAATCATCAATTTACCAGAATATATATAATTATTATGACGTTAAACTTAAAAGTTAACAAGAAAATGGAAATTTAGGAGATTAAACTTGTAATTTTATGAGAAATAAAGTCAGATTACAACCAGTTGGATAATATGATATGAAGCAACTAAGTACGAATAAATGATTGAAAGTCATGGATGAATGGTCAAAATTATGACATAAAATGATGAAAATATTCGATAAAAAGTGGAAATTTTGAACAGGGATCCTAAAATATTACCCAAATCTCCAGGTTTAATCTGTGACTTTAATTCTCATAAAATTATGAGTTTAATCTCATAGTATTACATTTTTTAATAGTAAATATACAAGTTTAATCTTGTAAATCACACCTTTATTCATTGTAAATTCATGAGTTTTTCCTCATAGTATTAAGATTTTTTTCTCGAAACTATGACTTGATTCTCGTGATATTAGCTATGTATATTTCTTAAATATGGCTCTATTCCTCTGGTTGTACTATTTTAAACTCATTATATTGTCTTAGCTATTTGGCTATTTTATTATGTAAATTATTGTACATGTAAATAATACAGTTTTCTGGACATTTCCTCTATTTTTTGATAATTTTTTATCAAACCAATTTGCTCAGGTCTCAGATGGGCCAACAGCAGCACAAAACAATTAACACAAAATACAGCCATTTACAGTTGTATGCCCCTCCCCGAACAAAAAAGTGCTTAAAATATTGACATGCCACCCCCTCTTTGCACCCCCCTCATAAATAACGAACAGTCCCCAATGTACACCGCTGCAGTCTTATTTGCAGACACAGTCTTTATATACCCGAGCTCTCCACCAGCATTGAAAGCAGCACGAGACGCCACAAAAACCACCGCTTCAATCCTTCACGCGCTCTGTTGCCATGGCGCTGAGTTTGTTTCTTGTTCCCGGCAGACACCAAGTGAGAGGTTGTGCTTTATGATAAAGTATCGACTGTGAGGGCAAACTGAAGAAGAAGTGAGATTGTCCTCGCTGTCCAGCCGAGCTGAGCATGTGAGGACAAAGTGAGAGGACAAGGAAAGTTTTGCAGCGCGGTGAGTAGGGAGCGCGTGCCAAACAAGGAAATGCAGGTGGCTAGCTAACGTTATCCTACGTTAACGCTAACCTAACGTTAACGACTGGCTGCAGTGATGGCGTCTGCCTTTTAATGCGGTTTTATGTTGTTAAATGTTTTATTTACGGCGTTTTTTGAGCTCAGAGTTGATTTTTCTTGTCTAATATAGCGTTTAAAGTGTAAATAAAGGGTCGAGCCGGGGCAGGAGCAGTGAAAGTACAGCCAAACTCGTGTATCGTTGACGTTTATTTGTGATTTCGGTGTGTTTACAGCTCAGTGCATTGGAGCTAAAAGTCACCTAGCTTACCTAAAATATGTTTAGAGGGGAATTCATCGCAAAGTGTGATCTCTGTTGGAGTTAAATTTAGGTCAATTTTGATTGTTTTGGGTGAAAAACGCTGAAATTAGTGCTCAAAGTGAGCACAGCGGATTTGTTGCCGTGACTGTTCACAGAATGACTGCTGTGAGGCGACAGCTAACAGCAGAGCCTGATTTCACTGTTAAAGATTACGGCTGTACAATAGGGGAGAATGGGGTTGGTTGTCACATTTTTGTCACATTTTGCTGTCATTTGAATTGCTCAAAAAATGTGTTTTTAATCCAATTTCAATCCAAATTTATTCATACAGCACATTTAAAGACAACAGAGTTAGATTAAAAAGCAATATTAATAAAGATAATAAATTAAAAAAATCATAAGAGAGGACAAAAAAGAAAAAAAACAAACTAGGAGGTAAGACTACAGAAAACTGTCAACTTTCATTCAAGGTCTGAGAAAGCCATGGAGAATAAATTGGTTTTTAAACAAGATTTAAAAACAGGCAAGGTGGACACTAGCAGCTGATTATTGCACTTTTTTATTGCCACACGGACGTTTTGGGCCAGATGCCCGTCTTCAGCGTTTGCATTGGCAATGGCACAACTCACACAAGTAATTAATTATGTCCACACATGAAACTAACACCAGTGCATCCCAGCAGGGGGAGCCAACATTTCCAAGAAGCAGAATCACAGTAATATTGTAAAGGAAAAAATGGATACATAAATAAATGCAACAAAGAGACCATAACAAATAACAGTAATAGTGATAATGATAATACTGGTAATAATAATGATAATAATAATGATAATAATAATAATAATAATAAAATAATGTCAATGTAATGTAATGTAAATATTTAATATTATATTTAATATATTTGGTATATTTGATGCATGATTGCAATTTTGTGAAAAAAAGGGGGAAAAAAGGTAAGCAACACACAAAAAATACCAAAACAAAAACAAACAATACATGGATAAATATATAGATAAAAATAGTTAATTATAATCATTTTTAATATACTTTGTCATTGACATTTTTCTTTATTTTCACAATAGTATTTTTTTTTTTTTTACTTTGTATCATTTCTCTCTCTGATTCTCTCTTTTTAAAAGTAATTTTCATGCTATTTTCTTATCATCTTTTCCTAATTTCTTGCAGTTTGCAGGAAATGTCATGCTAAGGCTTAAGTATATATTTTGGTGCCAATACTTTTTGTACTTTAAGTGCAATTTGGAATGCTGGACTTCAACTTGTAACAGAGTATTTCCACATTGTAGTATTCTTACTCTTACTTTAACTCTTCCTTCACTGCATATTTGTCAGGAAGTCATATTTTTGTGTCTTTTTTTCCCCCAGCAGCCCCTGTCTGAGCCCGTGATGTGTGGCAGGGTAGCAGAGGGGCCCCTGCAGGTCTTTCAGATCTACCGCCTGCTGCAGTGCGTCCATGAGGGGGATAAGGTGCAGATAGAGAGGATGGTGAATCTCGGGGTGGAAAACCTCATCAATCTCACCGAGCCTCGAGACGGCACGGGGGTGCTGCACGTGGCGGTTTCAGCTAACAATCAGGGTGAGGGGCCTCTCTTCTACCCCATCATTTGGGCTGCAACTAACAGTTATTTTGATAATGGATTAATTGGTTGAGGAATTTTTTCGATGAATCGGATTTAAAAAAAATAAAAATAGAAATAATAATAAAATAAGCATTTTTTTCTCCCATCACTTTGCTCCAAAACAGTGCAAAAAGTGCAGTGCATAAACAGGAGGTTACTTGAACATCCCTGAGCTGTCAAAATAATATTAAATAATAAATAAAAAATAACTACAAAATCATATATGAAACAATTCAAAAACTAAATATTCACAGCAATTACGTTACCTTACTTTGACAAAAAGCACAGTATGTTAAGCTTGACTTCAGCCTCGCAGAACTGCAGCGTGTTTCATGCTTGTGGTTCGACGAGCCACCGTTTCTCTAGATGTGCTGCAGCTGACACACAGCTGAGACTCTCCTGACAAGTGCTTCTAGAGAAACAGTGAGTAATAATCACGCGACACGACAAATCGATAATCTTATTTGTTGCCAACACATTTAATAATCAATTATAATCGATTTTATCGATTCGTTGTTGTAGCCCTACCCATCATGTAATGCTGTTTAAAAGAACATGGATTATCACAATTAATATTTTCAAATTTTCAAAGCATCATAAGTGGTAGTGGCCAACATTTGAAACGGCTTTAGACAATATGTTTAAATAACTGAAATACTGTGAATATCTGGTTTATTGTATTATAATTAGGTTCACTTCCAAAATCCTTTATTAAATGATTTTTTTTCTTGAAATTGTAGATTCAGTTTAATCTTCATACATTGTCCTGTTTCTCTCCTCCTCCTGACTCCTCACAGATATGGTAAGCTTCCTCCTCTCCCAGGGAGCACACCCCAACATACAGGACAAGAAGGGACGTGCCCCGCTCATGTTGGCTGCTGAACTGGGCAATGATGCCATAGTGACACTGCTGACCCAAAACCACGCAAATCTGAGGCTCCGAGACACTGAGGGCAAAGGTGAGGCAGTGCCATTCACCACATACAGGGATCATAAGTATGCTCATATATATATATATATATATATATATATACATATACACTGTGTGAAGTTCTCCCATTTTTCAGGCATGTTATTTTGTTCTACTATTTTATTTTGTTGTGAGTTCGTAGCGCCCTCTAGCGGCAGCAGTCCACCTTGTATTTTTTTTTCTCTCCCGGTGATTATTCTTACGTGCTGTGCCTCGTTTTGACTGGTGAAGCTGAGCTGGTGAGGAAATGTGTACAAAGTGTTTGTAACTGGTGTTAATATCATAAATATGTCTGTGCCAGTAAAGTAGTGATTTTGTTATATCTTATGTTTTCCAGTTGATTACCTACCGACGGCACAATCACTGTTTAAGTGCAAGCATGTGCGGAGTTGCTGAGGAGAAGAAATAAACACTTAAAGGAGACAGAGATTGAGTGTCGTTGCTGAGTGTGACACTGTTTCACCAGTCGAGAACACCCCGTGCGGTGGGATGTATCAGATCAACGTAGTTAATTTGATAAAACCGGACATACACAGTACCAGTCAGAAGTTTGGACACACCTTCTCCTCCAGTGGTTTTTGATGGTGGCTACTTTGAAGAATATAAAATATAAAACATATTCTGATTTGTCAGAAGTTGACGTTAAATATTATATTATATTATATTATATTATATTATATTATATTATATTATATTATATTATATTATGTATATATATATATATATATATATATATATATATATATATATAGATATAGATATAGATATAGATATAAGATAAGATAAAAAATGGTTAATAATGTTTTTTTTCCAAAATATACCTTAAGGACATTGTTCATATTTTTATATATTTAAATAAATCTTAATAAAATATTTAATATAAATACTAATAAAAATACTATTTTTTTTTTAAATTGCTGACAATTTCTAAAAAAAAAAAATCTTTAAAAATCACCCAACTTTTTGAAAATATTGCCAAAATGTATTAAAATTCACCAAATTTTATAAAACAGAAAACAGGCATGGGCCCTTTACCTCTCAGGTCTCACAACACGAGACAAGTAGCCTTTATCTCACTTTATACTTTAGATTACCTGGCAAGAAAAAATGTTTAAACTGTATAAAAAACCTGCCATATAATGCACAAAAAAGCACCTGTAATGCAGTTAGTTCTCTGGCTGTCATGATGAGAGGAAATGGCACAACTTCCCTCCCACTAATGTATTCTCATTTGAGCCTCAAGTGTCGATTTCTCAAATTGAGGTGTTATCCATCTCAAGTTAGAGCCGCAGCTTCGCTGTGAATGCCCGGCCTTGTCTTACAGCTCATGAAAATGCATGCTGCCTCTGTTTAGAAATTGATGAGGAGGCGGTATCCCAGACGACTCCAATCAGCGAGCCAACACTCCTTCTTGAAACCTTTTTAAAGTAATTTTGATAATGACCCCAATTACAGAGTGTCCGCGGCTTCAATTACAGCACATGGCTCTCTTCTGAGAGTGACTGAGCGAGAGAGCTGGAGTCAGGAAGATTTGCCCGTGTGTTAGTGTGCACGAATTACTGCTTTTGTATAGATCATGTATTGTATGCTGTATGTGAACATGTGTGTGTGTGTACGTGTGGCGTGCGTGTGAGTCGGACCACGTGGGGACATCTAATTACAGATCAACCACTAATGGTGATCCTCTCCTGTGAAACACGCTGAGTAACCTGATATCACCTCGCGCTCCCCGAGGACTGCTTCGGCTCAGTCTCAACACTCACAGCCAAGCTTCTCCCAGCAGGCCGAGTGTCAACAATCACACACGAGCCCCTATACTCAGTGTCAGAAAGGCAGGCTGCGCGGGGAAAAAGAGCCGCTTAGTCCTTCCTTTCCACGGCGACTGACGGACCAGTAGGCAGGTTTCTATTACACATTTGTGCAAAACTTAAGCAATGTTTTGCTAAAACACAATCTCGAGGAGACTGATGAGAAGATTGTGTTTGCACTGAGTGATGTAGGCACTGAGCAATTTGGTAAGAAATGTTCCATGAATTTCATGAAATTAATAGATTTAGAAAATTATTTAAAACATGCCAGGAAAAATATCCTGTGGGAGGAAAAAAGAAAAGCTAGGGAAAAACTATGATTATCATAATAACATAACATAGTAATTTCCTTGTTTTTCAACCTTGAAAAAAATTCAAGTAATTTTCTTGTACTTTACCAATTTCTTGCTAATTTTAGGGTCATTTCTTCTTCCGCTGCTCATTGCTCAGAGAGGTTCTCCAAGATCCAAGATCCACAGAGATGAAATACACGAGATGCTCAGCAACAAAAGAGCAGCAAGCAAAATGTTCCACTCTCATTTAAACATTGCAAAAAGCTGCCATGGATTGATGAAAGAAAAAATGAATTTTTGCGATATTTTTGCCTTTATTGGTAGGTGGTTATTTGGGACAGATAGGAAACGAGGGAATAAAAAGAAAGGTCTGACCAAAACCACTAGTCCCCTGTCATTGTGGCTGTATGGATATTTGGCTACCAGGGGGCCCATACCCAAAATGCTTTTAACAATGTGAATAATATTTTTTCTCAAGATGCAGCTCCAAACCTCTCTCTGTCTGTCTACAGGTGTGCTCTTCTACTGTATCTACCCCACCAAGCGCCACAGCCGCTGCCTGCAGGTGGCCCTCAAATGCCAGGCGGACGTCAACAACGTGTCAGCGCAGGGGACTCATGTCTTCCAGCTCATGTGTGAAAGAGCCCAGGAGTGCACCTCCATGTGTCTCATCATGCTGGGCGCAGGGGCCGACCCCAATGCAACAGATCAGGTAAAAATGGACATGGGGTCTGAGGCAGTGAAGTGGCACGGAGTATTTGATTCTGAAACACTGACTCCTGTCTCTCGTCAGAAAACCGGCATCACAGCATTGATGGAGGCAGCCAGGGCCGGCTCTCTGCAGCTCGTTAGAGCCATTCTCAGGAGAGGGGGAAACCCCAGCGCTCTGGACTGCAGACGCTTCACAGCAGTGCACTACGCTGCCATGGGGGGCTTCTTTGAGGTTTAGTATCTGCTCAGCCAGTCTTACTTTCCACCAGAGGTCTTATGTTTTCTGCATCCTTCTGTCCCGTTCTCATGAATGGGATATTTCAAGAACGCCTTGAGGAAATTTCTTCAAATTTAGCGTGTCCGAGTGGATGCAAGGATGAACAATTAGATTTTGGGGGTCACAGGTCTCAAGTCAGGGTTGTTGTGACCTTGCATGTGTTTCATTCTTGTGAATGTGATATTTCAAGAACACCTTGAAAGAATTTCCTCAAATTTGGCACAAACATTCACTTCGAGTCCGGGATGAACTGTTTAAATTTGGTTTTCAAAGGTCAAAGGTCACTGTGACCTTGCTTCCGTCTCAGTCTCATGAACACGATATTTCCCATGAGGGCCTTGAGGGAATTTCCTCAATGTCCACTTTGACTCAGGGATGAACCAGTAAGAATCTGGTGGTCAAAGGTCAAAGGTCAAGGTCAACTGTGAAAAGCGTGTTTTTTTGCCATACCTCAAGAATTCATACACTAATTATGACAAAATTTCACACAATCTAATAGTCTAATCGAATAAAATGATGAAGTGATGACATTTTATGTCTAAAAGGTCAACGGTCAACTTGACTGTGTCATCATAATATCCTCTGGCCATAACGCAACATCATATCTTCAAAACAGAATGGGAGATATTTTGTCAGATACTGAATTGGTGACACAAATCTGGAAACTGTGCTAATTTTCAATAATTAAAAAAGTAACAATATATAAAAGTGGAAGAGCTGTTGTTGTCTCCCCACATGATCTGTTTTTCTAGATTTCTAACTCACCTATTATTATCAGAAGAATGGGATTTTAGATACTAGGGCTGTGTTGTTGATGTGTTGCTGTGTTGTGTTTTGTGTCTTCCAGGTGATTCAGGTGTTGTCTGCATACTCAGCAGACATGGGCGTGACCAACCTAGAGGACTGCACAGCTCTGCACTACGCTGCTGCCACGGGCAACGCTAACTGCTGCAAGTTCCTGGCACAGAGAGGTGCGCTAAGAGTCCAACAGCTCTCTGCTTTTCAGGGATTAGTCAAAGAAAGCTTTGTGTTTGATAGAGCTGCACAGTTAATCAAATATTTATCTCAATCACAATATTGGATTCCCATTATGCTTAAACAATGCTGACATATTGTGAAAAGGTTTGGATTTAGGGCAAGTGATGTTAAGCATTAACAACAACTAATATGCAAAGAGTGCATGAGACACAAATCAATAAAAAAATCAACAGGTTCAACCACCTGAAAAAAAACAACGATCTGCAGCATGATGACTGCATGGAGGCCAAGAAGAATATGATTCTGTTGATTTAGTGGGCCATTCACAGTTTCACTGTACCTGCCGTGTGTGCTTAGACTTGCATGGCTTAGTCTTACCGCGCTGAATCTTGTCCTTGTCCATATGGTGATGCTAAACAGTGTGTGACCATTTCTATTCAGCCCCCAAAGACGAAGTAAAATACCAGAGAAGAACCGTATTTCAAGTCGTAGTTTTTTGCAAAGATTTTTTATTCCCCGTCCTCTAAGGCTATCTTTAGAAAGCCGTAGAGGAATTGCTTCAAATTTAGCACACAATATTCTCTTGGACTAAAGGATGAACTGATTCGATTTTGGTTGTCATAGGTCAAAAGTCAAGGCCACTGTGACCTTGTCAGTCTCAGCCTTGTGAGCTCGATATCTCAAGAAAATCTCAACATCTTGAGGGAATTTCTTCAAATTTGACACTAACATTTGAGAGGACTCAATGATGAATTAATCACATTTTCAGATTAGAATTTGGTGGTCAAAGGTCAAGGTCACTGTGACCTTACATCTGTCTCATTGCTGTGAATGCAATACCTGAAGAGGGACTTTCCTCAAATTTGGCACAAACCTCCACTTACAATCTGGTGGTTGAAGATGAAAGGTCCAGGTCATGATGACCTCATGCGGTGATCTTGCAGCCCTGCTCTATAGTAACTAGTCCTAATGCTGTTCCAGAGTCAGAACACACTCTCTTTTGGTGTTTTTTGGATTTGTATGTTGTAACTTTATATCTCTTTTGATGATGCATGCAGAACCAGGAAATTAGATTTTCTTCTGGGTTGAGTGTTTAACAAAATATAGAAAGTGGTGCAATATTCAGCTGCAAAAACAGTCCTAAATTAAGTTAGGAAATTCTACCATGTGTTTATGTTTTTCCTAAAAGTGTGCTCTGTGCTCAGGTTGTAACCCCAAACTGAAGAACCAGGAAGGTTTGCTGCCTCGTCAGATTGCCAAAGATTCCGGTCACAAAGTAGCAGCCAAGGAGCTGAGGAAAGCTGAGCGCCAACAGGGGAAAGGCAACAAATCCAGCGGGGCCACCCTCATGTCAGATCTCTGGGGCCTGACCCTCCATGACTGGTCTCATGAATACGAGGATGAGCTACGGCAAGCCTTTGAGAACAAATCCGACACGGTGACCACCGAGGTGTTTATTTCAGTGTTAGAAGAACTGAAAGCTCCTGTTGAACTGGACCAGCTCCACACAGTCATCGCAGCCCATGATAAGGGGAGAGAGGGCTGTGTTAATATTAACGATTTCATCAAAGGCGTCAAGTACATCAAGAAGCCATTCCTCCTCTCCTCGTATATGCCGAAAAAGAAAAAGGGAGAAAAGGGAGGAAAGGGAGGAAAGAAGAAGGGTAAATTTGTCCTCCCTTTGCCCATTTGCACCCTCCCGCCGGAGCTGATGCCCAGGCAACCTGACGGAGGCCCACCCCACTTCATGATCGAGACCTACTACAACCGCTCAGACGTCAGCCGCTTCGACCGCGATCACCCGCCAGAACATCCCATAATAAACGACTCAGGGTGGTATGTGGAGCAGCCACAGAAGGTGTACGTCAATATTAACTACTGTGTGAAGAGCGGAGACCTGGAGTCTCTGGACCTTGCTTTCAGTCAGGGGGTTCCTGTGGACGTTCAGGATCAGTTTTACAAGACCCCGCTGATGGTGGCCTGCTCCAGCGGCAACTACGAGGTGGCTCAGTACCTCCTCAGTAAAGGGTGAGTCACAGCGGCTTTGCTTTCTGGTTCCATACTTTGGAATCAACGATTTCTCCTCTTTTAGCAATACAGACATGCGCTGTAGTTGGATGTTGGTTAAAAAATGTAATCATAGAAAGTAGAAAATAATATCAATGTGTGTTTTAAAGCTCGATTTTGAAAAGCAGAGCGATACAAGTGTATGTAATATTAAAGCGGGCCCTAAGGGTTAAAATTAAATGTCAGTGTTGTGTCTACAACTTGCCTCTGCTGCCCCTAAATGGCCCAAAAATTTAAATATTGCAGGTTTAAAGTTATAACTCATGAGGTTTCAGCACAACTTTGATCTGGTGACACTAGCTGCTCGTGGTGATGTCAGTTACTGTGGTTTAATAATACAGGATATGGAGGATTGAAACTGACAAAATCAAAAATAAATAAATGTTTCAATAAAGAAATGGAAATGCAAAAATGAAAATATTTATTTAATTTGCCATTTAATTTTCCATTTTACATATGTATTTATCCATTTTTAAATTTTGTAGTTTTAGTATTTTTGTAATTATTTATGTGTTTATTATTATTATTATTATTATTGTAAAGTTTTATTATTTTATTATTTTCCCTATTTGCCTCCCCCTCCATTTATGTCCTCAAACTTACAACCAATAGGCGAAAAGTTGACACCCACATTTCCACATAGATTTCAACCTCATTACGCAAATGAGGGAGGCTGGCCTATGTGCCATGGGGGTGTCAACTTTTCGCCTATTGGTTGATTGATATCAGAGTGCAAAATAAAATGTGAAAATTTAAATAAAACAAGAGGAGAGTGAATCCATTTACAGCGCAGCCAAACAATACAGAAGTGACACGTTCCTGATGTGTGGACACGTGTTCTCTGACAGCACTAACCTCTGTGACAAACACTGTGTCCGCTTCACACTGAAAGCCAGCTTTTGTTCTGCCAGATTAATGCTTGTATTACACTCTATAAAATGTATTTGCAGAGAGAACACTTATGAAAAAGTTATTTGGTACAGTCAGAGGGCGTTTTGACTTGCAGATCAGATTTGTTGTCTGTGTGTAACGAGGCTCATGTCCTGGTGAGGGGCTCTTTAAACTGACACGTGTTCCTGACAGGGCTGATGTGAACGCGTGTGACCAGTTCTTCTGGACGCCCCTCCACCATGCCGCTCACGCTGGCCAGCTGCAACTTCTTGAACTTCTGGTGGAAGCAGGGGCCAACGTCGATGCTCGGGCCCTCAGCGGAGGCACGCCCCTCATGAAGGCCATCCAGAGCTCTCGACCCTCCTGTGTGGACTTCCTCATCAAGGCGGGTGCCAATGTCAATGCAGAGAACAAGAAAGGTTAGAAATGATCAAAGTTGCAATTTAATTTGGAGTAGGTCTGATTTACATATGGAATGAAGCCATTTGATTTGGTTTAACCCTGTGAGACCTGGAGTGACATCACTTGTCCTCTGCTGCTTTCAGACTCCTTTCACATCTTAGTATTTATTTTAAATCATTGAGCAAATTGTTGCAATTTCTTGAAAAAATATGGGGAAAAAATGCAATAAGGAACTTCACAGGAAAAGTCTTACAAATTAAAAGGAATCATTAGAAAGTTTAGAATATGTTTTTTTGATGTATGGAAAAATTTATTTAATTGTTTGTAATTGTCATTATTACAGATGTGAAATTGTTGTAAAATTATTATATTTCTTAAGCACATTTTCCAAGTCATTTGCTTTTTTTGTTTGTGTTTTAAACTTTCTTTTTCTTTTCTTTTTTCTTTTTAATATTTATTTATTTATTTTGTAACTTTTGTAAGAAATCAAGGCAATTCGATAATTTATAGATATTTAATGATCATCAAAGTATATTATTTTATTCTTTTCAAGAACTGTATGGCTTTAATAACAATAAAGAGTTGAATCCTTGAATCCTTGCTCAGGTTGTAAAGGGTTAAAGTACATTCAGTTCATACTAAGTATTTAACTGTTAGGCAAGCTGTCACTCTCTGAAGAAATGCTTTGACTTGTCCTGTTATTCCATTGACTGTATTTTGGTTTTTTTTCCATCAGAACAAAACTGCCTGGACATTGCCAGAGCTTTTTCAGACTGCAGGATTATCGACTTAGTCAAAGACAAGATGGATTCTCTGCCAAAACCAAAGGAGACAGCCAAAGGGAAGGGGGGCAAAGATCAAAAGCCTAAACCTGCTAAACAAAAGGTACCAAAGTAACTCCATTAAAATCTCTTCACCCGCCAACTACGATCAAATTAAAATCCTGTGGCTTCAAACTTTTCCTGTTTTTCTTGTGTGTGTGTGTGTGTAAGATGAAAATTTCACTCTTTTCCATTTCTCTGTTTACTGTTCACTCCCTACAAAACCCATTAAAAAACATCAGGGCAGTCACATCCTTTTCTCTGGAGTCACAAACTTAAAAAGGGCATCTTCTCCTTCACATAGCGCTCGGTGTTGGTCTGATGCAAGCCCCGTACTGCAGAGATTTTACATCAGTACGAGCTGTCCGAACTTTCAGATTTTACCACCAGGCAACTTCTTTGTCAGTTAGTAATTTTAAGGACCACTGTATAGGATTTAGGTGGATATATTAGCAGAAATGGAATATGATAGAGTAAGTATGTTTTCTTTTGTGTATAATCATCTCATTGTATTCTCCGTACCTCAGTATGAGCCATTTATATGACAATAAGAATAATCGTAACAATAAACTTTATTTGTATAGCACCTTTCATACAAGAAATGCAGCCCAATTTGTTTATCATGTGAAGCACTTGGTGCATGTAATTTCTTTCTTGTAAAGACACAGAAGACATAAAGACATAATAAAACCTGCATGTAAAAATAATATAAGATCAGAATAGAATACATAGAATTCACATGGATAAAACTGACTGAGTTAGACTAAATAAGGATAAAAACAGAGTGTAGAAAATGCGTAAAATCAAGGAGAAAAAACATTTTAGGGAGGTGCAGCAGTGCGAAATAGCAAAGCAGAATGCAAAGCATCTGAGTTAGAGCTAGTTAAAGGCTAAAGTGTGAAGAGATACATTTTTAGTTTTCTTATAAAGATATTTAGTGAGATGGCTTCTCTGATATCTATAGGCAGTGTGTTCCAGAGCTTTGGGGCGTAACTGATAAATGCCGCATCCCCAGTTTTCTTTTGGCTGTTTTTGGGAACCTCTCATAAACCAGATCACAGTGTTCGTGAAGGTAAGTAAGGAACAAGAGAGTTAGTGATGTAACTTGGTCATTAAGGGCTTTGTATGTGAGGAGAAAGACCTTAAAATCAGTTCTAAATGTTAGAGGAAGTCAGTGCAGAGCAGCTAAAACTGGACTGATGTGCTGTCTCCTCTTGGTTCTGTATAACAGCTGAGCTGCAGAGTTTTGGATCAGTTTAAGTCTCTCAGTGGATTTTTTCGGTAACCCAGTAAAAAGTGCATCACAGTAATGGAGTCAGCTTGAAATACAGGCATGAATCAGTTTTTTTTTTGCATATTTTTGATTTATAAATGGCCATACTTTAGCAATGTTTCTAAGGTGGAAAAAATGTGTTTTCATCACCTTGTTAACATGGGACTGGAAGCTTAGGTCTGAGTTGAGGATTTGTGACCTCAGATTAAATCCAGTCAAATTCTCCAGATTATTCAAAAGCATTTTTCTTTTTGTGTTAGGGCCGACTAGTAGGATCTCAGTTTTGTTCTCGTTAAACTTATATTTTCATAGAGAGCCGGTCCTCGTTTATGGAGATCGCCCTGTTGCACTACCGTGTTTCTACAGTAGCCCAGAACTGTCACACCAAACACTAGCAACAGATTAGTGTTTTTGTGCAGCCACTGCATGAAGAAGCCCAATGGCAATGAGCAGCGCTGAAGTTACACTGTTTGTAACATGGAACTGCTACATTCAGTGTTTTCTAGCAGTTAAATAGCTGGATGCATTTGTTTTGGAGAGGAAGCTACCTTTGTGAATAATTTGGCTTGCGGTGAAAAACTCCTGAACTTCTGGATCTTAAGTGATCAGAACATTTCACATTAGCATGTGTTGGATTAGCAGCATGCCATCAGAAAGACATGGATTTTTAAACTGAAACTATCTTATTCAGTTTTTGATCAGTTCAAATCACCATCATTGTCAGTTTGTTCGGGAAAGCAAGAGACCTCTATTGATAATGCAGTAAAAACCTGAGCGCCTGAGCGCACATTAACTGAAGAGAGAGGAGGTGAGCAGCCCATCCCTGAGATGTTAATTGTGTTGGAGGTTAACTGATTTTAACATGAAACTGCTTTAATTAGTGTTTATAGCTGCTTTAATGGCCTGGTTTGTTTGTTTGTTTTGGAGAGGAAGAGACCTCTGTGGATAATATAGGTCCAGATAAAAAAAACTCCCGAATAATGAAAACTGAATGAATTCTAACCAGGAGAAGTTTTAAATTGTTGCAATCTCTTAATTAATCACTACATGCCACTAATTCCCCCTCATTTTTTTCCCACTTCACCTTTTTAAAAATGTCTTCTTACGAATAGTTGGTCAATGAGGCCCAATGATTCCTAGTTTCAGGTGAATAAACACTGACAAAAACATAATTATAAATATTGTATGCCATTTCTGCCAATAGATCCTCCGAAATCCCACAAACTGGACCTTTAAGTAAAGTAAAACTTAACCCACGACTGACTGGAGGTGCCCTCCCTCCCTGGTCTCTGGCCTCCTCCTTCAGCAGGAGAAACCTAAGCCTGTACTCAGATCTGATTACTGTAAGGCAGCAACTTGTAAGCAAATTACACCAGATGTGTTATGTTACAAGTAGAGGATGTTTGGCACCTTAATTTGCATTTCCTATAACCTGACATGTATGGATTTTGTCATTAGGGCTCTGGAAGGAGCAAGTGGTGCTATAGCATAAATTCCTCAGGAATATTCATGGTTCAGTATTGCTGTAAGCAGCAGGTCTGGGGTGGGAGCAGAGAAAGTCCATCAGTCAGAATAAATACACACAGGTGCATAGTGGATTTTACTACATGCTGAGTTTTTGAGCAACAGCCCACTTCCTGTTTCTGCTTCTGTATTAGCCTGCAATAAATGACAGATGACAATGTTGACAGAATCCCATGAATTCAGTTAACGCTATAAGAAACTGATAAACTGATTAAATTTCCATCCACTGTGACTCATGAGCAAGCCAGACGCCGTAAATAATGCGTGCACCCTCAAGTCAAAGTACATGCTCCACATTGCAATGTGTAATACTTGCAGCACTTATGGTTTTGATCCTGGGATACTTATTACACTTACAATCATGTGCAAGGATCCTGTCAATGAGACACAAATGTTAAATATGGCCAAAACCCCAGTATTTTTAACCAGATGTTAGAAGCCTTAAACTGTGGGTTACTGAAAAAATAGTATTATTAATAGTATTATTATAGTATTAATTAGTATCTTTATATCAGTAATCTGTGAACCATTTTTTAACTCATTTCACAGTGGAGTGATTTTTATGCCTCTGCGCTGGCTATAGTACTAAATCATTGTGTTTTCGGATAGTCCATCTTGCCGTCCTTCTTATTCTTTTGAACACTATGCATCAAGAACACCTTAAAAGAATTTCTTCAAATTTAGCACAAACATCCACTTAGTCAAATGTCAAGGTCACTGTGACCTCTTCTGTCTCATCTTGTCAATGCATACAGCACACCTTGAGGGAATTTCTTTGAATTTTGCACAAACATTGACTTGGTTTCAAGAATGAACTGATTAGATTTTGGTGGTCAAAGGTTAAGGTCAGGTGGACATTGCATCCATGTTATTCACATGAACATGATATCTCAAAAACACTATGAGAGAATTTCTTTAAATTTGACACAAACATAAGCATAAGCATCCTCCTTTGACTCCCTGCTCTTCCTTTTTCTCACTGTTCCTCTTAACCTGCTCCTCCTTTTTCTCACTGCTCCTCTTAACCTGCTCCTCCTTTTTCTCACTGCTCCTCTTAACCTGCTCCTCCTTTGACTCCTTTCTCTTCTCAACCTGCTCCTCATTTGACTCCCTACTCCACTTAACCTGCTCCTCCTTTGACTCCCTTCTTCCATTAACCTGCTCCTCCCTTGACTCTCTTTTGCTCTTAACCTGCTCTGCTTTTAACTCCCTTCTGCTCTTAACCTGCTCCTTCTTTGACTCCCTTCTGCTCTTAACCTGCTCCTTCTTTGACTCCCTTCTGCTCTTAACCTGCTCTTCCTTTGACTCTTTACCTCCTGCTCCTCCTTTGACTCCATACCCCTCCCAACCATCCTTTAGGAGCCACATATCCTACAAAAATGATGCAATAAAAGCAAAGAGCAAAAAGGATTTCCGTCTATCAGCTTGTTTAAAAACAAGAATCAACATCTTTTGGCTTTTTATCGTGGCTCAAAAACCGACATCCATAGAAACATGATTTATAGCTATTATTTTGAATCAAAGCATGTGGAGATTGATTCTTTACCCAGCATGTTATCATCCAACAAAGTCAAGTGTGTTACAAGATAAACAAACAAAAAAAAATCTACCCTCCTCTTTGTAGTTTTCTCTGTTGTTTTTTGTGGAATATTTTGCTCTGGGCAAATCGCTATTTCTTTAGACAGTTGGCACTTTTGCATTCAAGTGTCTGAAAAAGTGTTTTTGTCCAGTTGATATACAAGTATCTCCCTAGCTTTTTCATGTAACCATTATCTTGCAGTTTTATTTTATATGTGAAGTACCTTTTGCTTTTATGATGCAACTTAACCCTTTCAAGCCCTGCTCTCTAAAGGCTCTGACACACCAATACAAGCCCATGGTTGGCCATCAGCCCACGTTGGGCCGATGTTGAGTGTCTGCGGCCCTCGTTGTAGTGGTGTGTTCCACACTGTTGAGCCTCGTCGACTGTTTTTTGGCAGATACAGCATGTTGAATTGGTGGCGGTGGAGACTGTCGGTGAATTGACCTTTGACTTGTAGCCATTGCACAGAGAGCGTGGATAAAATGAGGCAAACGTGAAAGTGTTGGTGTCTCCCACAGGGTGTAGCTGCAGGAGGTGCAGAGCACGCAGTGACATCGACCGCAACAACAGCAGGAAAGACGTCTCCTCAGAAGGATTCAAAGAGTGTCATCCTGCACAACACCAGGATCACAACGGGGAAAAACAACACTGTAGACATCACCTTTGTGCCAAAAACGGTAGGGTGCCGCAATACACTGTACTTCCTATACACTTCCTGTCTTATCAAAATATCTTATAAAATGCCTGCAAAATACATTTTGACCAATTCTGATACATTTTGAAGGCCTTATTGAGGGATGGGCAGCTGCAAACACAAGCCAATCGTCCTGATGGTGGCGCTACAACGACCGTCTAAATTTCAAAAGTTTGAAAATTCATACCAAATCATTCGTATGTGCTACATTTTTGCAACTTACACCAAAATGTATTTGGGAAGACACTTTTCTACACTTTACTGTGGTACAAATTATGAAGTCCATCACTATGCTTTTATAAAAACTGTAAAACTCATTAAGCTTCCCAATCTCCTCCCACTTTTTTAGTAAAGTGACACAAAACTTGCTAAAGGGCATCTTCAGACTATCCTACACAAACCATCCACACAGTTTGACTGTAAACAGTGCTGTAAATTTATACTTGCAAATTCTTGCTAAATAAATCTTAACTTTTCACATTAATGACATGCCAAAGTCATTTTATTTCTGCTTCGTGCACAAGATACTGCTGAAACAGCAACATTTCCAATCAAGAAACATTTGAAAAGGGGGCAGTTCAGTCCAGCGCTGAACCCAGTGCACTGAGTAATCACACACAGCTGTGTTTTTATGACTTGTCTATCTGTTTCAGGTTTGGGGGAAGCCGCCCACCACCAGCCAGCTGATGTCAAAGATAGAGCGACGGAAGGAGCTGTTATCCCTTGAAGTGGACTTTGATGACTTCATGATGCCGTTCAGCCAGAACATCCAGAGGAAAACACTGGAGCTGGAAAAAACCACAGAGTAGACCCAAAGGTTAGGCAGCAAGAGACACTCACATTCTTAGGGCTATATTTTAACGATCACATTCATGGACTAATGTGCATTTAGGACGTGTCCAATTCCACTTTGCTAGTTATGCAGTGCTTAATCTGGGTTAATCTAGGAAGTACACTTTTGTTCCTTGTGGTTCAGGAAGTAGAATAGGTTGTCTTCTAATCACAAGGTTGGAGATTTGATCCCTGGCTCTTCCCGTCCACATGTCTAAGGCCACATTTAGGCAAGAATGACCCTACTAAACATGGAAAAGTCTTTCCTTTGCAAATCTGGGTTCATATGATAACATTGTGAGAGTGATCCCTGTGTACACGGATCCGCAAAAACAACAGTAAAAAGCTGTAGTATGCATGCCAGGCCAGTAGTTTGACAAGTTTAATTAAATCAATCTTTCTAGGTTTTAGCAACTTCAGAAAACAAACTACTGTGCTATATATCTATATTCTGCTTGTTGCAAACAAGTCAATCATATTTCTGTTTTTAAATACATTTTAACAAAACAGAACTCACAGATCTCTTCACTTCATAATTGGCTAAATCCTCTTTGTCATGATCAAGTTAAGTCAGACTAACTAAGAAAGAATAAGGTCATTTCACTTGTCATTTTTAAGTTACAACAACCCTCCAAAATTAAGTAAATACAGCTAAATTTTTATGTAAACTTAACAATTAGATATAAAGCAAACATGAATTAAGATTAATAGTTAAATGTATGTTGGCAGTCAGTGTTCAAGATTATTTTAAATAACATCAGTTTGTCAGATTTTGTAAGTTATGTGATTGCATATGAGTGTTTTAGAACTGAGTAGCAGGTGGCACCTTTTACGGTATCAACCACCAGTGTGTGAATGTGTATGCGAATGCGTGGTGTGACTTGAAAGCGCTTTGAGAGGTACAACCACTAGAAAAGCACCAAAAAAGGGCAGTTATACTTA
Organism: Plectropomus leopardus; assembly: GCF_008729295.1. Classification (NCBI taxonomy): domain Eukaryota; kingdom Metazoa; phylum Chordata; class Actinopteri; order Perciformes; family Serranidae; genus Plectropomus; species Plectropomus leopardus. The sequence goes on along the minus strand of NC_056478.1, from coordinate 30,110,949 downwards.
AAATTTTATTAATGATAGGTGTGTTTTGGGTGTACCAATCAGAGTGCCATCTCCGTTTGCACCTGCACCTGCACCGGACACACTGCTGTTTGTGGGGGATTCAGGAAACCGGAGCAGTTTTCTACTTAGAGCACTAAGCTTCAGCAAATATTGTAGGATATTTAGGCAGCAGAACTTTATTCTGTATTTTTAAACATGACAGAGGAAACATAACTGAACTTCTAGCTTTTTAAATAATGAATAACATTTGCTGCTCCTCCTGTGTGAATATGCACGGACTGCAGCTCTGCTCTCTGCTGCGTTCACATTTTACACATTCATATTTTGCGTAGATGACAGACATCATCTTACTAAACTTTGGTATCAAAACAATGTAAATCCATTGGTAGAAATTGTTAAAAAGCACAGTACATGTATAATTTAAATATGTTAACTTTAAAAAAAAAAAAAAGTTTAAATTTTAAAGTCATGCAAATATGGAGAATACTCACTTAACCTTTTGAAACCGGAGCCAGTTGACTTGATTTCTCTCAAAAACATAGGAAGAAGACAGTGAGCAAGAAAAGAAGAAATACCCCAAAAAATTAGCAAGGAAAAAATCACAAGGGAACAAAAAAAAGGGAAATGACTTGCTTACAAATGCTTACAAATTATAACTACTCCTTAACATAATTTAAAATATGTAACTATGATAATTAGCTATAAATATAGTTTCCCCCTAGTTTTTGCCTTTTTTCCCCCAAGACATTTTCCCTGAGCTTTTTAAACAATATTTTCTAAATCTACAAATTCCTTACAATTTGTGCAAATTTATACAAAATAAGTAAAATGTACAAGACAGTTACCGCAGAATTTGTTTTTTTAAAAAAAATAGAGGAAGAAACAAGGAGATGAACTGTGAAAAGTGCTTGAAAAATTAAGATATTTGTGTAAGATAAGTTTAAATTTGTAATTATCATAGTTATATAGTTTTTTCCCCTAGCTTTTTTTCCCTGGTCATTTTCCTTAGCTTTTAAAACATTGTTTCTCCCCAATTCTACTAATGTCCTGCAATCTGTGGAACATTTCGACAAGTTTCCCACTGCTTTTGTTTCCCATGTTTTTGGAATAAATCACACCAGATTGCTCAGAGTTCAAAGTTTTGAATATTTGTAGGTTGAAGTGTCTGAAAAGCAGTAAAGTGATGCCGCTTCAGTTTTCAAAGCGTTCGAATTAAAAAAAAAAAAAAAAAAAAAAAGATAATTTTTACACACCATCCGCTATTGCATATACAGAAGGCTTAGCAGGAAGTGTTTGTATCTCTTGGCAGCTGTCAAACAAACAAAAAAATATATTTACAAATATATATTTGTCAGTACACTGGAACATGTAGCTAATATAAAGATTTTGCATATAAATACAGAATCGGTTGCTTCTGTCCTTATTCTGCTTTCAGCCTGCTTCAAACTGAGAGCCACATTGTAGTCTACAATCAAACAGCCCTGGAGACACAAGGAGAGACTTTCAGTTGGTTAAGTTCACCTTAAAACATCAATAAGTTAGCTTTGCTCTTGTTCCCTCATCAATAAGTGTCGAAAAGGGATTTTTCCATTGGATTTTGGATCATTGCCGGAAATACGCTCTGTGGCAAACAAATGATTTTGATACTTGCATGTTTTGTTCAGCGAGATAATCTTCATAAATAAGCACCATGTTTGAAAAATGTCGGGCAAGTGGGACAAGACATTTTTCTTTTTTTATGGGTTCTTGAAAAGTCATGGAAAATTTCAAATTTAGTCTATGAAAATCAGGACACTACAAGGATGTAAGGACATTTTGAGGATTTTAGGATATTAGGGGGGTGTCGGGGGAT